>NC_092212.1:47772956-47791540 GCF_043381705.1 Parasteatoda tepidariorum | reverse complement strand
TCCAGTTCGATTTGCATAAAAATTGCGTATATTTTTGTGTGAAAAATTTTTGAAAATTTTAGTAGAATAGTTATATAAACATGTTTCATTTTTCTTTCTGTTTAGTTGCCTAAACAGATAAATTGCATTATCATGTTTTTATGTTTGTCATTGTAAGTAATTGATGTTTGTCTTTACATAAAATTGAAAAAATGTTATTTGTAATAGGGAAAATGAACAGTCGTACCAACCTAAACTTTAAAAATTTAAAGTATTCTAAATTTATTTTTCGGCTTACCAAAATTTTTTTTTGGGGGGATGTAATACAAAAATTATAAATACTTTTGTATTAATAAAAGAATTAAAACTCTTTCGGTTTCATAAAATGTCTTTGTTAAAGAGTAAGTGTAGGCATTTCTATTTTGGGAATTCAGGGCTGAGAACATACCATTGAATTATATTTCAAAGGAGGAGTTATTTTTAGAATCATTCCCTCTTTCACTTCCATATTAGGAAGCAGTAAATGATTTTCGGTGATGCGTAAGGTTACAAGACTGTGACTTTTTACCCCAATCTGTGTTTGTATAAAACGTAGGAACACTAGTTTTTGCGTGTCCTTTTCATCATGTTGTGATCCTCATAAGTTGTTCCGGAATTGTCAGAAGTCTTGTCCACCCCCTCCCTTGTGGAGTGCTGATATGAACTGTTATAACCATCAGCCTACCTTTAAATAAAACTATTAATAAAGTATTCTGCCTGACGACTGCATTAATAAAGCTGAATACAACAACGATAACAGGGATGTAGCCCTGTTATTACATATAGATATATAAATTTAAGCGATATCGATAAATTTAAGCGATATCGAAAATTTTTATCTTAGGGTAATTGTTCTTTATTCAGAAATATCGCATTAAATTATACCAAAAGATGTGTCTTGAAGACTTTTGGTTTTTTATTCCATTAATAGTTTTCCATATATGTATATACACTGAGTGGCCAAATTATTATGACCACCTCTTCAGTACGCTGTTGGGCCACCTTTTGCGCGTATTACTGCCTTAATTCGTTTGGGCATGGATTCTATGAGATGTTAGTAGTAGGTAGAAGGTATGCCAGACCATGCTCCCAGAACTGCACTTGCCAATTCCGGCAAATTTCATGGTACTGGATCCATCTGTCTGAGCGCCCGTTCAATTTCATCCCACAAATTCTCAATTGGATTGAGATCCATCTGTCTGATCGCCCGTTCAATTTCATCCCACAAATTCTCAATTGGATTGAGATCTGGGGATTGTGCTGGCCAACGAGGCAAGTTAAATTCTCCGTCATGCTCTTCGAACCATCTGAGGACAATAGCAGCATTATGACAAGGAGCGTTGTCCTGCTGGAAGTATCCATCCCTGCCAGAATACACCATTGACATAAACGGATGTACTTGATCTGCGATGATACTTAAATACCCTTCGGCATTAAGGCGTTGTGGTACAGGAATTAAAGGACCCATACAATACCAAGAGAACATTCCCCATACCATAACGTTGCCACCACCAGCTAGAAGTGTCGTGGCAATGCAGTTGGGGTCCACGCTTTCGTGCTGTTTTCTCCATGTTCTCATCCTGCCATCTGCGCGATGCATTTGAAATCGTGATTCATCGGACCACATGACCCTCTTCCAGTCATCTACTGTCCAATGTTTGTGCTCCTTTGCAGATTAAGGACGTCTACGCTTATTTCAAGCAGACAGTAGAGGATTACGAACAGGTCGTCTGCTTCCATACCCTATACGGCGCAATGTGCGTCGAGCAATTCGTTCAGAGACGTTCACAGTTGCTCCTTGATTAATATCACTTGCAATTTGTCGCACTGTTGCTCTCCTGTTGCGCTGCACAACCCTGGCCAGCCTTCTCTCTGATGGAGCATTCAGTATCCTGTGACGACCACAAGTCTGACGTTGAGACCCGGTTTTTTGCTTGATTGTTCATTTTTTGTACACATTAACAACTGCTGCTGTAGAACACTTCACAAGTGCAGCCGTTTTGCTGATACTCGTCCCGACACTTCTCGCACCCACAATCATTCCACGTTGAAATTCAGTTAAATCACTTTTCTTTCCCATATCTGAGCAAGCAACACAGTAAAACTGATGACTCACTTGTTCAGCATTTCCGTGTTATAGTTATCTTGCCCTCTAGCGGCAGCGCTGTGACGCAATAACTCATTTGCATAAAACTCTGAGATGGTCGTAATAATTTGGCCACTCAGTTTATAGATATTTTTTTTCTCCATCAAGTTGTTTTCAATGTTTTGTTGATTCCCGTCTCTATGCATTGCAGTCATTTTGAAATTAAAAAAGAAATGATTTCGCATATTGCTTGAAATTATTTTAAGCAATAAACATTTTAATCATTAATTAAACTCCTCCAGTCCTACATGATGCTGTTATGAATGCCGTATTCACTATTTTAACTTTTGAATGGATGTACTTAAAGTTATAATTGTTGTAACTAAATTTATTAAACTATCTATGCGCTTTAAAATGAGTCCGCTTATTTTACAACTTTGGGGAAACTGCAAGTTTAGTGTTTTTCTTTCTTAAAAAGGGCACGATAAAAAATAATAAGTAAATTATAAAGCTGTAGATCATCATTAGTTTGTTGAGGAAAGATTTTAAATAAAATTAATGCTAAGAAAGAAATGTTTAAAACTCGCACTTAAGTAAACACAATTTGTTTCACTGTGGCGTGATGAATACAAGGAAAGATAAAACAGTTACCCAGATAGCAGCGTAAGGTTGATTTTAATGTCAGTAACAGCTTCTATTACGAAGCCCAACAAGATTTAGAAATTATTAGAAAATAAAGCATACAATCTTGAAACGAGGATAAATTTAACTGTGATAGTTTACGCGCTATGAGGTTCGCATAAACAACTATTTTTGAAATCTGTATTGAATCTGCATTTACGTAACAAGGCTAGAAAAACCTTTTGAAATCGAAAATGAGTCATCATTCACAAGATAAAAATAGAAACCGTTCGCAAACTGAGGATAAAATCACCTTCTCAAGGTTCATTTTGGATTTTATGACCATTATTCAAACAAGGTTTATTTGTGCAGACTTTTATGTACTTTCTTTTACACTTCAAAAAGGAAGATTGGCCTGATAATCAAGTTTTAACAGTAACAAAACGTTACGTTTGAAAGCCTTTACAAAGCAATCTAATAAAAATGGCAAACACAAAGTTTACAGTAAAAGCTAAAAATTGAGATTTTTTGTAAAGTTTTTTGCATGCTTTTATTCAATGACTAAATAAACAAAAGCTTGGAGTAATAATACTTATACTGAGTTTAAGAGCAGTAGTAATTAATCAACCTCGCAAGCCAAATGAAAATGAAAATACAGCATTTGCTATAGGACTGCCGTACTACATGGGTATTTACTGACAAGTATTTTTTTTTTTACTAACTTTGATCATATCGTGACTTTGCATAATAGAAAACAACGAATAACAGAATACGCGTTACAATATGTTCACACTGTGCCAGTTCCTAATAAATTGACAATATACTGCAATTTTTTAATCCACTTTTGCTCAAAATCTTGTAAAACATGCGAGGTATAAGCGCTATCGCCATGACTTTCTAACTGGTGATAATGAAAGCAATTCTATATCGCAGCGCTCACCCACTTTACTATATTTAGATATCTATTTTTAGAACTGTTACTGAATCCAATCTAAAGCAAAAAGGGTAGGAATTAAAGGATGAAATTCAAAAGGATTTTTGAATTGTAAAATGTAAAAGTTATTTTTAAATTCTAAATTAAATTATCACCCTGAATATTGCGAGTAACAGATAATTCTGTCAACAATACGCCTGGTTCTGGTTCTTAAAATGCAATACGGATTAAAACAATGTCCCAACTAAGAATTATACTGAACTCTTATTCCACTTAACATTTTTAAAGAGCCTTTTGCATGCCTTGGATTTAATAGAAATTCCTCAGTCTAACAATTTCAGTGAAAAGCAACTTAACGTCTTTATTCTCTCTCGACAGTTTAAAAGTACTCTTGCATCGGTACTTTCTGAAAAATTGAAAAAAGGATACAGAATGTATTCACGCGTAATTAAAATCCCTACTTATCTAAATAACTAGTTAAACATCTGACAATGGCAATTCAATGTAACTTTAAAAACCACTTCTGTAATGAATGAGCGCCATCTGGCGACATGTATGCCAAATCTCACTTTTACCTGCTTAGTATTTCTCCTAACACCTCTTCTCATTTGTCACTATCTCTTTGATTCGCTTTCAGCAGTAAATAAGGAATAGTTGAACGAAATATCTTATTTAAGTGTATTAAGAAAGTCTTTGAGATTTAATCTGTTTTTCGTTACATTTATCTTGGCAAATGAGTGCAAATGTTAAGAAAAAGTGAGAATAATCAGTGTTTTAATTACAGTAATTAAGTCATACGTTCATTAGTATTCATTAGTAACTCTTCCGCTTAATACTGTTCAAAGGTTATGTTTTATTCAGTGCCAGATTAATGTTTTCTTTAAAAGAAATTGTATTTCTTGGTAATCTGGGAGATTACTTATTTTATGGCAAAATTGAAATCTCAATGGATGCGGTGAATTAGAGATTCATTAACTTCGTTAATTCTTCAACTTCAGCTAAGATCATCTATTCAAACACAAAATTAATCTAATTCTACCTGTATCAACAAAGTAAACTCTTTAAAACTAGTACTTTTTTTGGAATTTGATTTATAAGTTACCAATAAATGACTTCTCACTGTCATGTCTGAGCATTTAGAAATTGCTTGAAAATAATATTCAAAAACGATCATTTTTTTACTTAAAGTTAGCTGTGACTCAGCTTAAAAACAAAAAATTTAAATATTTGCCACAAATTTATTCCGATACACAAGAAATCATAAATCGTTAAGTTACAGAACCAGTTGACCGGTTTTCCAAATTCCGAGATCAACATTGCTATTAATCTGATACCATCACAATTCAACATATAAAATAACCGTTTTAGTTGTTTTCTAATCCGGATTCCGATACACAAGAAATCATAAACCGTTAAGTTACAGAACCAGTAGACCGGTTTTCCAAATTCCGAGAGATCAACAATGTTATTAACCTGATAACACCACAGTTCAACATATAAAATAACCGTTTTGGTTGTTTTCTATTCCGGATCAAATTATGGTAAAAGGTACCTGCACTAAGGGTGCCGGTACTTTTTTTTACCGTAAATTGATTTTTTCCAGAGCGTGTTATGGAGCAAAAAATCTATTATCCTGTAATTATTACCGTAATAATTATCGTAAAATCACTGAATACCTCTAATTAAATAAATATTACTATAAAAATAACTGAAAAATATTTTACTGTAAAAATTAATTTTATGGTAAAATAGATTTTACGGTTGATGCACCCAAAGTGCCGGTATATTATACCGTAATTTAATCTGGAATTTCTTACAGTGTAAATCGAAGGAGATATTTACAAAGAAAATGTAACAGCTAAGAGGATGCACTCCTCACACGTTGCCAGTAGCATTAGTGTTCTCCAGTATTTAATTTTTTAATACCTGCCACTTTAAATATATAAAACAGATTTATCAAAATAAATTTCCTCAAGAAATAATGGCGATAATGACCAATAAATGTGAATTTAGAATTGAGTGAATATTTCGAGTTACATAAATATTACAACATTTTGTTTTGATACATGTTATATTTGTGAGTTACATTGCCCCATATCTTTTAAAAAGATTATTTCTTCTTGTATGTATTTTCAATTTTTAATGAGCAGTAGTATTTCAGAGTATACTTTAAAGCATTGAAATGGAATAAAACACCGAGTATAGAAAGGAATGAAAAACAGGATATATATTATTCAGAGTATAGCAATGGACATTTCGGTCCTGTTCAAAAATTTACAAGCATTCTTTAAATATGCACGTGTACACTTTAAAATAGGTTTCATGACTAAAGGTAATACTTAGATTAAGTATTAAAGATAATATTTTGGTTTTGTATTACAAGTATGTCATTGCAAAACAATGTTCAAAATTCTGGATCAAATTATGGTATAAAGTACCGACACTTAGTATGCATTATTCGTAAAATTCAATTTATATTAAAATCCGTTTTTACCGTAAAGAGTTATTGTTGTAGAAATATTTCTTTAATTACTGTGATTCAGTGATTTCACGGTAATTATTGCTGTAAAAATTACGGTGTATCAGATTTTTTGTTCCATAAAATGTTCCAGTAAAAATGGATTTTACGGTAAAAAATCCCGGTATCCTGTGTGCCTGTATTTTTACCGTATTTCCATACGGAATTTTTTACGGTACATCAAATTAGAAAACAAATCCATTCATTATAATAATTTCCCTAACATGGAAATTTAGAAAAACATAATTCAATATATCTTTCCATTATTTTTAAAATATTAAGACAAAATATTTCACTTAATTTTGGGTTGTCAAAATCTCAACAAAAAAAAAAATTATGTACGACGATTTTTATTTTAAAAAGTAGACATCCCCATAACTCCTTTTTAATGAAGGAAAAAAATTCATTTTATTGCAGTATACCTTTCTTGTTGACAAGATAATAGGAACTTGATTCAGTGTCATTGGAGTAAAGGCTATTAAAAGATACCACACATCGAGAAAATTATGGGGTACAAAACTCAGAAAAACTTTGAAAAATAGATTACGGAGTTTCTTTGTAAAAATAGAAAATGGGAATTTAGGAGTGTTCTATTGATGCGAAAAATCATAGAGAATAGTCCACTGAAAAAAAAACCTTTAAATCACATGTAATGGATGAGATATGTTTTGAAATATTGCCAATATTGGAGAAAGTGTGTTTCTCAGTAACAATTAAATTTTCGTATTTCTTATAAGCCGTTGTGTATTTATATTTTAAAATGTTAATAACCATAATTTTCGTAGTGCTCGGAAGAAAACTAAATTTATGTTATAAATGGTGTTTAGCTACTGTAATTATTAACATTATTATTATTTATCCTTTTCTGATTGTCCCAATAAGCTTATTAGCATTTTAACACTGTAAAAAATTCCGGATCATATTACGATACAATATACCGGTACTTTGGGAGCATCATCCTTAAAATCCATTTCAACGTAATTACCGTAAAATATTATACCGTAATTTTTATAATGATACTTATTTAATCAGAGTGATTGTGTGATTTTACGTTAATTATTATAGCAAAAACTTCTTTATATCAATGTTTTTATTCCCTATCATGTTCCGGTAAAATGGATATTACGGTAAAAAAAATTACCAGCAACCAGATGTATACTTTGATTAAACCATTCATTTGGTTTTTCCGTTCATACGGTAACGGTTTGCGGTAAATTCTGGTTTTAAAAATTATAGTTATCATTACTATACATATAGTAAAAATTGAAAAGTAAATTAAACCGAATAAATGGTTTTTTATGCCAAGCGCCGAAGTATCCCTTTGAAATTGCCAAATTTTGTCACATTTACCAAATTTTATCTCATATCATGAAATCAAATTTTAACTAAACTCAGTACCAAAGTGTTATAGCAAAAATTACCAATATTTTTGATATTCCCATAGATAAGCATGGTAAATTTTATCATACTTCAGTAGTTTTGACTCTCCTTTATTTCTCAATTAACTCATAACTTTTATAAATATAGCAAAAAAACTGTAATGAAATTAACAATTACCATAAATAATCTGTAAAATAATTATTTAAATTATTTAAACTCTAAACAATCCCTTATTTAAGAGTATTATTGTAACAAATTGCAATATTAATGCTTATCATAACGTATGACAAACCTGTAATATAATATGATTCCATTAGTAAGATAGTTGAAATTCCACGTTTGTTCTACTTTAGTAAATTAATAATTTGACGTTGAATGATTACGTCAGATTAAATTAATGGTCATCATTGCATATATATATTCCAAATGGTTATTCAAATGTAGTAACATTCGTATTTCTATTATATTATCAGCATAACGAACTGCATTACATGATTTTTAAAGTAACTTTTACTTGCAATCTAGTAAGNGTGACATTTTTAGCGGCAATCATTGGTCGATTTTTTAGCATTGCCATTCGGGAGTTGTAATGAGGCTTTTTTTTTCGCCGTGTAAGAGAAATATATTTATAGATTATTATTATTTATCCTTTTCTGATTGTCTCAAAAAACTTATTAGCATTTTAACACTGTAAAACATTCCGGATCATATTACGACAAAATATACCGGTATTTTGGGAGCATCATCCATAAAATCCACTTCAACGTAATTACCGTAAAATATTATACCGTAATTTTCATAATGATATTGATTTATTTAAAGTGATTGTGCGATTTTACGTTAATTATTACAGCAAAAACTTCTTTATATCAATGTTTTTGTTCCCTATCATGTTCCGGTAAAAATGGATATTACGATAAAAAAAAGCACCAGCAACCAGATGTATACTTTGATTAAACCATTCATTTGGTTTTTCCTTTCATATGGTAACGGTTTGCTGTAAATTCTGGTCTTAAAAATTATAGTTATCATTACTATACATAAAGTAAAAATTGAAAAGTAAATTAAACCGAATAAATGTTTTTTTATACCATGCACTGAAGTATGATTATGAAATTACCAAATTTTATCACATTTACATAATTTTATCTCATATTATAAAATCAAATTTTAACTAAACTCAGTACAAAAGTGTTGCAGCAAAAATTACCAAAATTTCTGATATTCCCATAGATAAACATGGTAAATTTTATCATATTTCAGTAGTTTTGACTATCCTTTATTTCTCAATTGACTCATAACTTTTATAAATATAACAAAAAAACAGTAATGAAATAACAGATTACCATAAATAATCTGTAAAATAATTATTTAAATTATTTAAACTTTAAGCAACCCCTTATTTAAGAGTATTATTGTAACAAATTGCAATATTAATTCTTATCATAACGCATGACAAACCTGTAATATAATATGATTCCATTAGTAAGATAGTTGAAATTCCACGTTTGTTCTACTTTAGTAAATTAATAATTTGACGTTGAATGATTACGTCAGATTAAATTAATGGTCATCATTGCATATATATATTCCAAATGGTTATTCAAATGTAGTAACATTCGTATTTCTATTATATTATCAGCATAACGAACTGCATTACATGATTTTTAAAGTAACTTTTACTTGCAATCTAGTAAGCCATAAAGAAATTCCACCTTAAACAACTATTAATTAATAATTGGGTATTGAATGATTATGTCGAATTAAATTAATGTTCTCTATTGCGTGTTACTTCCAAATGTTTATTCAAATGAAGTTGTATTCATTCTTCCATTATACTATCTGTATAACGAACTATATAACGTAATTTGAAAAATAAATATTACTTGCAGTGTAGTAAACTAAAACGAACTCCAGCTCAATCAACACTTATTTAATAATTAAATTAATCAATTAATAATTTGACATTGAATGATTATGTCAGATTAGATTAATGTTCGTGATTGCGTATAACTTCTAAATGCTCATTCAAATGAAGTAGTATTCATATTTCCATTATACTATATGCATAACGAGCTGCTATACACATTTTCAAAAATAAATATTACTTGCAGGTAAGCTAAAAAAAGGTAAGCTAGTAAGCTAAATGTAAGCTGCTGTAAGCTAACAAAATTCAACCCTCAACAACTCTAATTTAATAATTAAATAATTAAATTGACATTGAATGATTATGTCAGATTAAATTAATGTTCGTTATTGTGTATCGCTTCTAAATGTTTAATCAAATGAAGTAATATTCATATTTCCATTATACAATCTGTATAGCGAACAACATTACGTAATTTCAAAAATAAATATTACTTGCAATGTAGTAAGCTAAAAAAATTGACCTTAAACAACTATTAATTATTAATAATTTGATAATGAATAAGTTTGTCAGATTAAATTAATATTCGTAATTGCGTATTACTTCCAAATGTTTATTTAAATGAAGTAGTATTCATATTTCTATTATACTATCTGTGTAAGAAGCTGCATTACGTAATTTCAAAAATAAATATTACTTGCAATGTAGTAAGCTAAAAAATTGACCTTAACCAACTATTAATTATTAATAACTTGATAATGAATAAGTTTGTCAGATTAAATTAATATTCGTAATTGCGTATAACTTCCAAATGTTTCTTTAAATGAAATAGTATTCATATTTCTATTACACTATCTGTGTAAGAAGCTGCATTACGTAATTTCGAAAATAAATATTATTTGTAATGTAGTGAGCTAAAAACATTCTACATTGAACAACTTTTCTTCTTATTATGGAATTTTTACGTATACTAAATTTCAATTCTAATGGTTTGAAAGGCTGACCTCACATTTGTTAATTTACCAGTGTTATCGAATATTTACTTTGCAAAATCAGACAATAAAAAATATTTTTTATTCACAAACATACTACTCCATGCAATAAAGATCAGAAGTTAACCTTATCTGGAAAAATTGACGGGAGTTATGTTTTTTGTATACTTATGTTTTTTAGAGTACTGAACATGAATCCGAATTTTGCTCCAAACTTTTTTTCCGGGAAATACGTTTTCTTCCCTGGAAAAGCCTGTAAAGAAAATCCTGTTTTCCGCATATATTTTTATGGTTTTAGATAGAAAATTTTTATGGCTAATTTGAAAAGGGGAGAAAATTTCCCACCAATTCTATACATACAATGTGCCTGTTGAGGAATAAATCAAAGAATTATGACTATGGGGAATATTGACTATGTTACCATGAATGTCAACAATCATATAGTCGCTTTGGTAAATGTCCGAAATATTTGTTATATCAGATTTTATATTAATTTATTCGCTGATATTATTATATTTATTCGTTATTTTGATATCTGCTAAAGATAGATAAGGTGAAACTGTGTTTGGAGTAACGGTTAGATGCATACTGGTCATTTGCACTTGACTTAAAAAAAAAACATTGATGTAGGGCATACCGGGCAAATGTATACCGGGCAGTGGCACTTAACTAGACATATTTCGGACATTTATCAAAGCGACTATGTGATTGTCAACATTCACCGGTGGAAGTCAATAACAACATTGGTCATTCACAGTAACATATATATGCTTTAGCTCGAAAAAGGCGAAGGTCTGTCACCTACAATTGGTATCACAGTAGGTGGCACCATAGCACTGTTTATGTTAAAAATTTCCACAGCCATTTTAGAAAGGCACAGAAATAAATAATTACTTCCTAACTAAGTTTCTATTTCAATAAAAATACAAAATGAATCTAAATTAATATTTAACGTTTAACTAATAGTTTAGCACTACTTAGATACTTAGTACAACCCAGCGTACTGAGTTATTATAGTTGACTATAGTACTGCCAATTTAGATCGAGAAATACTAGCGTTTTTAGTGCCTCGTTACAGAAAAAAATATATAATTTATCATNAATTGACCTTAACCAACTATTAATTATTAATAATTTGATAATGAATAATTTTGTCAGATTAAATTAATATTCGTAATTGCGTATAACTTCCAAATGTTTATTTAAATGAAGTAGTACTCATATTTGTATTATGCTATCTGTATAAGAAGCTGCATTACGTAATTTCAAAAATAAATATTACTTGCAATGTAGTAATCTAAATAATTGACCTTAACCAACTATTAATTATTAATAATTTGATAATGAATAATTTTGTCAGATTAAATTAATATTCGTAATTGCGTATAACTTCCAAATGTTTATTTAAATGAAGTAGTACTCATATTTGTATTATGCTATCTGTATAAGAAGCTGCATTACGTAATTTCAAAAATAAATATTACTTGCAATGTAGTAATCTAAATAATTGACCTTAACCAACTATTAATTATTAATAATTTGATAATGAATAAGTTTGTCAGATTAAATTAATATTCGTAATTGCGTATAACTTCCAAATGTTTATTTAAATGAAGTAGTACTCATATTTGTATTATGCTATCTGTATAAGAAGCTGCATTACGTAATTTCAAAAATAAATATTACTTGCAATGTAGTAATCTAAATAATTGACCTTAACCAACTATTAATTATTAATAATTTGATAATGAATAAGTTTGTCAGATTAAATTAATATTCGTAATTGCGTATAACTTCCAAATGTTTATTTAAATAAAGTAGTACTCATATTTCTGTTATACTATCTGTGTAAGAAGCTGCATTACGTAATTTCAAAAATAAATATTACTTGCAATGTAGTAAGCTAAAAAATTGACCTTAACCAACTATTAATTATTAATAATTTGATAATGAATAAGTTTGTCAGAATAAATTAATATTCGTAATTGCGTATAACTTCCAAATGTTTATTTAAATAAATAAGTACTCATTTTTCTATTATACTATCTGTATAAGAAGCTGCATTACGTAATTTCGAAAATAAATATTATTTGTAGTGTAGTGAGCTAAAAACATTCGACATTAAACAATTTTTCTTATTATTATTATGGAATTTTTGCGTATACTAAATGTCAATTCTAATGGTTCGAAAGCTGACCTCACATTTGCTAATTTACCAGTGTTATCGAATATTTATTTTGCAAAATCAGACAATAAAAAATATTTTTTATTCACAAACATACTACTCCATGCAAAAAAGATCAAAAGTTAACGTTATCTGGAAAAATTGACGGGAGTTTTGTTTTTTGTATACTTATGTTTTTTAGAGTACTGAACATGAATCCGAATTTTGCTCGGAAATATTTTTTTTTCCGGTAAAAATGTTTTCTTCTCAGGAAAAGCCTGTAAAGATCCAGTTCCTTGCATATAATTTTATGGTTTTCGATAGAAACTTTTTAATGTCTAATTTGAAAAAGGGAGAAAATTCCCTACCAATTCTATACATGCAATGTGCCTGTTGAGGAATGAATCAAAGAATTACGACTATGGGGAATAATGACTACCATGAATGATTGAAATCAAGAGAATGTCAACTTTCACTGGTGAATGTCAACAATCACATAGTCGAAATATTTGCTATATCAGATTTCATATTAATTTATTAGTCAATATTATTTTTTTTTCCAATGGCAGGCACAGAATTTGAATCTTTGATGCCAGAATTGTTGCTCACTTCGCGTTACCCAGTGTGCACCTGTGAACCAAAGTCACGGAGGCGAGCAACATTGCCCACGCCACACTGCCACAAACCCGTTTATAGGGTGGGCCACATTCACACATCACACACAGAGGACATCACTAAGAGAGAGAGAGAAAGATCCATGCCCAGAGCGGGATTCGAACCCGCAGCCAATGGCTTCGCAGTCAGGCACGCTAACCGCTCGGCCACCTGGCCGGCGTTAATATTATTATATTTATTCGTTATTTTGATATCTGCTGAAGATAGATAAGGTGAAACAATAGTGTTTGGAGTAACGGTTAAATGCATACTGGTCACTTGCACTTGATTTTTAAAAAAAAACATTGATGTAGGACATACCGGGCAAATGTATACCGTACAGTGGCACTTAACTAGACATAGCATATATTTCAGACGTTTAACAAAGCGACTATGTGATTGTCAACATTCACCGGTAGAAGTCAACAACCACCAATTTCGGTCATTCACAGTAACAACTATGCAACATAGGAATGATATTTTTCTCACTATTTCATCGGCGAAAGTTAAAGGTAAATAGTTTATAGAGGTTTGGAATATATAGGAAAATTCTCCTGTGGAATCTAGTAATATATAATAGAATTTATTTCTATCCTTAAATGGTGAACCCCCTTATCCTCTTCCCACCCTTATAATTTTATCTAAACCATCCATAAAATCCTAATTTCCCAAATAATTCCCCCCCCCCAAAATATACCAAAATCATAACTCACAAATCCCCATAATCAAATCACTCTTACTACAAGGGACTTTTCCATTTTTAGTTTTTGAAGTTATACTTCTTATGCGACTTCCAACAAGGTTGCGTTAAACGTTTAACGCTACATTTTTATTGGCCGGGAAATCACGTGGTAGGATCCAGTTTTCCCTCATTCATTTCCATATTGTTTTGGTTCTCACTAGCATAAAAATAATAAAAGTCATAAAAGTATTGTTTTTCTATAAATATTTTTTTAGTTTGTTTTGATACACATATAATTTAATAGGGTAGTATTTTTTATTTTCAAATTTAGTGGATAACAATTGTAAAAAATGAGTGAAAACAATCCCACGGACAATGCGACGGATTTAAGGTTATGTCAAGGTACGTCTCTTGTGAATATCAATTGATTGTTAGGTTTTCTCTTCTGAAATTACATTATGACGCATTCACATACATTATTAATACAAATACATTTTCCAGGGTGAGACAATGAGGCAACCACAAGCACTTCCACTGATTCAAGAGGGGGAAATGCACAATATTATTGTGATTACACAGCACGGAAAAAGAGTCGTTGAATAGAACTAGTGATCCTTCTACGACTGCTGATTCTTCTACAATTAACGTCGCAGGTTGCGAAGTTTAACTTCTTCCGCGCGGTGGGACTCCACGCACTTTTTTTTCCTTTCTTTTCCCTAAATTTTCACTTAATTTAAAATTCTAACTACAGTCATATGAGTCCCCCCCCCTCTAAAAATTTATCTACAGTTCCTGTGAAGAAGATTTTCCCCTTTGAATCTTCCCACCTTCCAAAGAGCCATAATTTTCTTAAAAACTTTTCCAAAACATCGATTTTAAGTCTCACTTTTTTAATTTACATGCAGAATAAAGTTTGGAATATTCATTCTTTCCTCAATTTTATGTTTGTTCTTAATAACAGATATAGCCTCCTCCTCCCCCAAATGTCACATTCTATAAATCAAAATTCTTAAGGGCATTTATCGTTTAATGTTTAATGATCTTTATTACAATTTTTTGTTAATCGAAATTTAAATTATGGCTCTTAAGATTCCCATGAGAATGAAGTTTACGTAGAACAAAACAAAAGTAAAGACAAAATTAATAAATAATATACACAAAAAAATTTTCCCCATTACAGTATTTTTTTCCCAGTATTTTTTCTGATAGTAATTGGCAAGGTATTCTTGATTAGTTGCAATAATTATCAATATGTTACCCTTTACTATTAAGTATAGGATTCCCTTTATTATTAAATATAGCCCTTTACTATTAAGTATAGCCCTTTACTATTTAGTATAAGAGTCCCTTTATTATTAAGTATAGCCCTTCACTATTAAGTATAGGATTCCCTTCATTATTAAGTATAGCCTTTTAGTATAAAGTATAGGATTCCCTTTATTATTAAGTAAAGCCCTTTACTATTAAGTAAAGTCCTTTACTATTAAGTAAAGTCCTTTACTATCAAGCATAAGATTCCCTTTATTAAGCATAGGATTCCCTTTATTATTTAGTAAAGCCCTTTACTATTAACTAAAGTCCTTTACTATTAAGCAAAGCCCTTTACTATTAAGCATATGATTCCCTTTATTATTAAGTGAAGCCCTTTACTATTAAGTAAAGTATATTACTATTAAGTAAAGCCCTTTACTATTAAGTATAGGATTCTCTTTATTATTAAGTAAAGCCCTTTACTATTAAGCATATGATTCCCTTTATTATTAAGTAAAGCCCTTTACTATTAAGTATAAGATATATATGGGAAGGACATTCAAGTTAAAATCATTGCACAGATAAATGCATGATGATAATAAATATGTCTGAAATCTCTCTCTCAGTCTACCATATTTCTTGAATGCCAAATTATTGCTCCATGGAATATTTATTTTGTAATGCAATAATTAACATTCCAATCCTAACATTCATTTTAAATTAAATCAATGATTAAATTAAATATATGCATACCCCTTCATGTCTCTCATCTTTTCGTGATACACTTCTTTTTGCTAAAATTCAGGAATATGGATTGCATTGAGCAGTAAGGAAGGCAAATGGAAAAAATAAAACATTTTAATCTATATAAACTTTACATAGAATATGCAGAATTTAACTAATTTCTTGTTCAATCGCTTAATTCCTAAAATTTTAATATAATGACTCATAGTACATACTTTAGAAACCTTGAATTATGAAATTGTTTTTTTTTAAAAGCAATAAAATATTTGAATTACATAATTCCTATCCAACTAAAAAATAATTGAGATTCAGACTAAGAAAATTAATCTGAATGTGTATTCACCATGGAGGAAGCATTGAACGTTACTATTAAAAAGAGGAATTAACGTAGTACTAAATATGCAAAATAAAATAAAAATATTATTTCAATTTTTTCACTCGCTTTGATTAATATTTTTGGGGCAGAAAAACTTTTTATTGGTATCAAAATGTTCGGATTCACATTCTAAATTTGGATTGCTTAAAAATTAAAATATTTACTTAAATAATTAACAGTCCGAATATTTTATATATTTTTCCTTTACTAAAACACATTTTTTTAAAAAAAAATCGTGAACTCATATTTTTTACAGAATTGAAAAACTCTTTCACGTCTTTGCAATTTTATTTTTGAATGAAACATCAATCATCTTGTATAATTTTTTTTCAAAATGAACTTATGGGGAAAATATAATTCTAACAAATAAACAAACTTTATCTTTTTTCTTTGTTTTTGTTTTAATCATACTTTAATTATTTTTTTCTGATCTTCTAAAACGCATTTTGTTTAGAAATTTGAAACTATCGGTTGATGTTAATATTGAATATAAATCATACGTATTATTGCAATTCAATTTAATCTTTTGTCATATAATTTATAAATGTAAAACGTATTATCTAAATCACGTAATTAATGTAAATATTATATTTTTTACAGTGCAATTTCCTTTGAGTTTTAATCCTTAGGCTTTCAGAAGCTTTAGATAAATACATATATAGTTCTTTATTTCCAGCTATGTATTTATATAACCATCATTTAATTCAGCTAAAACAGTTTTTCATAATCTTTTCAACATGTCATTCTCCTTAGCGAAAAATATCATTAGCGGTATTAAATTCTTTAAAGATTAGAAATAAATATTATGCATAACTAATTTTTTTTCTGTAAGTTATCAAAATATTAACAATAGCGAATATATTTTCAACTATAAATAAGACAAACGCTTGTAATTTGTAAAATTTCTGGATTAACTATAATAATTCAAAGTCAAAGCCCTTAATTTTCATTTTTATGGTTTGAAAAGCCCTTTTGGCATATAATTAGTATATAGCTAATTATCAGTATAACAAATTAATAAGCATAAGCTACTATTACGAAATTGAAAAACTTACAGTCTTTGAACAAACATAACTGATGAGGGGACTTAAAGACGTCCTCTCATCAAGAGATTATTATTCAAGAGACGTCAAGAGATTATGACGTCATGTGATATGACGTCAGGAGATTATTATTCAGAGAGCTTGAAAATTTAAATTAAAAAAATTCCATCTCGTAAAATTGTTCGTATATTTATGCAGATAATTTCTCAATTAAATGCATTTTCCCCAAATTCTAAATACTCATTTACCAAAATAAATTTCATTTTTCAATAATTTTTCTATTTTTCAAAAAATAGTTTAGACTCATCACTCTGTTCGTGGTATAAGGCATCCAAACTACTTCTCCATGCCCTTCGGTCTCTAGCTTCCACTAATCCTTACAATTTTGCTTCCTTAAAATCTGTCTCGAACAAGTCATTCTTAGTCTTTGTCTTTTTCTCCTGACTTCTGGTTTACAGGAGAATGAAGCATGATCTCATTTTTATATCGGCGTTCTTAATATAGTCCACTTCCACCTTTTCTTGTTGATTTCATCTTCCATTTTCATGAAGTTTGCTTTTGCCAATCTCAATCCATCAGCGTAGCAATTAATTATTGTTTTATACCAAAATTGAGAATCAATGTCTAAACAAAAAAGGATAAATTTCTGACAAATTTTAAAAATCCCTTTTTTAAATTACTAATTTCGCTCTAGTTTTTGATGCTATTTAAACTACTATATTAGTAATAAGCGTTAACATCAAATATCTCAAACTAATATAAAATCCTGCAGATCTATTAATATTTACTCACTGTTTGGACTGTAAAGTATTCGAAATATCTCTGTACGTTCAGATGATTTTAATAAGGCCTTAATGATTCGCGAATATTAACCAATTAGATGTTTGACATTATCGCAACAATATTTGGATTACTGACTGCTTGAATTTGACGTCAATATTACCTAAGAAACTAATAGAGCTTAATACTATACGTTTTCCCAATATTAATATGAACGTTATAGATAAATGCTTTACTTTTAAATAGATAAACAGAGTTAATTCATAGTGCGTATAACTTTTTATTTCGCTCTCGGCTATTTTAATAAAAATGACCCATGCTGTTTCCCCTTAGCTTATTTTTCAGCAATTTTGTGACGTTCTTATGATTAAAAATAAAGATAGGCATGATCCATGATATGTAATATATACTAATATTCCTGTATAAAAACTCTGTAGGACAATCTTACCAGCATTGTGACAATATATATATATA
>NC_092212.1:47752576-47772757 GCF_043381705.1 Parasteatoda tepidariorum | reverse complement strand
TTGCGGTCAAGATATGTATATTTTTTTCCCTTATTGGCTGCTAGCCATGGTGAACTTTTGAGTAACGTCACATGTCACTAGGAATGGTGAGATCGTCCAAAATTACTGGAATTGGACCCTCCAGGTTTATAATATCTCAGATTCTCAGATTCTCGAACAAAATAAATAGCTCAGTTCCACGTAGCCATGGTCAACTTATGGGCTATTGCAAAGAGATTGAGAAAAGCTGATTTAGAGAGTAAAAAAAAAAATACTAATGTATTGTAAGAAAATGCAGGTTGAACAAAGTGCTAACAGCTAAAACTTCAGAATTAACTTAAAATTAAGTGATCACTAATCTTTTTATCCATTTCTCTCCTCTGTATAATATTAATGATTGTCAAATGTGAAAGCTAGGGAATCAAAGAAAAAGAAAATTTTCTAGTGGTTTCATAGTTAGAGTATCCAAGAAAAAACTACACACTGAAAAAAATGCAACAAATGGAATTTTTTTTTTTTAAAAAATTCAATTTTCTCTGTAAAAAAAAATTACTTTAAGTATGTACGACGAAAATATTAAAAACATTTCTTAACAATAGAATTACTCCTTTTCGCAAAGCATTTTCATTAAATATATTTCCATTGTAGACGCAAAATTTTTGAAAACAAAGCTTCCAGGATAAAGAGTATTCTGGTTTCTCTAGACGTCATGGCAAAAGCCGCTAAAAATAATCCACCAAAGAGAAACTTACCAAAAAGAATGGATGCTTTTTAGAAAAGAAAGATAAAACATTTCATCTTGTCCATGCACGTTCGGCTTTAATCTTAGTTAGCTGTCTGGAATACGGATTCACACTCCAGAAGATCTTACTTTGCTTTACACGAGGAAAAAGGTTATATTCTGGTCGCCGAAAAAGAATATTATCAACTGAAATAAAAGCATCTTGGAAAGCGCTGCGTGAAATATTTTTATCATATTGCTTTGACATTTCATTTTATAGATACTTTCAACTAGTTTATTTTCTTTCCTTTTTTTAGCAGTGGAAAGTATTGTAACTTTTTTTGTACAAAAATTAATACTTCAGATAACTTTGAAAGAAAAACATTAAACGTTTGCCTATCAAGATACAGTAGAACTCTCTTATAAAAAGCCCTGAATTAACGTGATACTGGGTTTAACCAAGAAATAAAAATACTGGAATTGGTGCAATGATGAGTCTATTATAATGATCACATAGTGATGAACATCAGGACACGGTATGTTGCACTTGAACAATCGGATGGTACATCTTAGTCAATATTCATTTTATTTTTTTTCCTTATAAGCTTATGGTCTGATTGAACTTGGGTATTCATGCCCACAACTACCAGAATATGGTAATACTTACCTTGTTTCTGGCTCTAGGAGAACACCAAAAAGTTTGGTAATTTTAGCCAAAGTGATTTGCTAATGATTTTGGTAAAATTGACAAAAAATATGGATCTTAATGAGTGATAAAATTTTGTAATTTTATTATGTTAAATTGAAGCAAGGCATAAAAATCATTTATTCGATTGAATTTATTTTTCAGTTAATTTTATTATGTTCAGTTAATTTTATTATGTTAAATTAAAGCAGGGCATAAAAATCATTTATTCGATAAAAAAAAAAAATTCAGTTAATTTTATTATGCTCAGTTAATATTATTATGTTAAATTAAAGCAGGGCATAAAAATCATTTATTCGATTAAATTTATTATTCAGTTAATTTTATAATGTTCAGTTAATTTTATTATGTTAAATTAAAGCAGGGCATAAAAGTCATTTATTCAGTGAAATTTATTTTTCAGTTTTGTATTTCCTAGTGAATGTGTGGTAATAAGAAGCATGGTTTCGAAAACCTGAATTTCAGGTAAGGTAAGCCGTTACTATGTGAACGAAACAAATTCCCGAATGAATAGTTTAAATATCGTATAATTTAGTTTTATTAACTAGAATTATGTTGTTTATTACACTAGAAATGTCATTACTCTGCAGTATTTTAATTTTACAGGATTTCTTTTCTACATGCAGTTAACTCTTATTTTTAATACAACGTGAGTAAGCTAAAATAAATTAAGTTTACCATTAAAGTAATACAGAAGATTATATTTGAGTAAAATTGTGAAAACTCTTAATTTTACTAAAAACTTAAAATTTTCGACACAGTCTACAGGGAGATATATTTATTCTGAACTGCGTTATTCATACCTTGGATCAGTCCGAAGTTTAACAAGACTCAGTCATTTTAATTATTTTATTAAAATAATTTGTTTAAATTATTTAAGAAAAAAAACTAAAGATTATTTCGATATAAAGAATTGAATTTGGAACTTTCCATTATGAATTTGGAACTTTTCTTTATGAATTTGGAACTTTGGATCTTTCTTTTAAATTTGGAACTTTCTTTCAGCTAAAATAATTTTTAATGATGGATGCAAAGAATGGTAAAAATGAAGGCGGCTGCAGAATTTCGTCTGCTCTACCAAAAACTGATAAAGCGTCATATAAGAGTATAACAACAAGAAAAAGGCTAGATTAGCACTTTAAACTGATGAAAATGAATTAGAAGAAGCATCTTATGATCCTGGTATTATTGCATTATAGTTAGCTGCAAAACTTTCAATACATAAATGGTTTATTGATCACAAAACATAAGACGCAAATTACTCGAACATATCAATAACCCAAACTAGAACAGTTTTCATTGCATTATTAACACGTATGGAATTTTTAATCGGATTACTAAATTATTATTTAAATTATTTTAAAAAAATTAAATAATTATTTGCGGCGCTTCTTAAAAAAACTTCTACGTGCTACTAATTTAAAAAAATCGAAACAGATCAAATTTAGATGATTTTTTTTTTCAACTTATAAATACAGCAATTTATGGATAGTTAAAAAATAAATCACAAACATTGTAAAATATAAGAGCTAATTTTTAAAATTTGTGTATTTGTAAAATGATAAATTAAGATTAAAATATGTACAATAAGAACAATAAGAATAAAATTATTTAGTTCAGTTTTTACAATCGTTTCAAAATTCATTAAATGTCTTTCTTTATCATGGGCTTCTACTGTGTTTTTCCCCCTTAAAAAAATTTCTTTAAATGCTCTAATCTACTTTACTTCAAGAAAATGCAAACACACTTTACAGAATTACTTTACTGAATTTACTTGTATACTGAAAAATATCCCAAATTTAATTTTTGTCAATCGTTTAACGACAATAACGCAAAATCTAGCACCTTAAAATCATTATTAGGCTGTTTCAGTTATAAATAATAACTATTTTAAAATAGTCACATTCTATTAATGATTTTTTAACAAACATTAATATATATATTGTTATTTATTAACACATCAATTATTAACACATTATTAATGTTATACAATTCATTAACACATTACTTTATTTATGTAATTTATTTATGATTTTGTGAATCAGCACGCACTTTTCGATACATTGCTTAATTCTTTAAGAAATTAAATGAACAATTTCGTAAAAATAACTACTCTAAATACTGCTTGTTTTATTAGAGATAAGAATTTTTGTACGTTAAATTCGCTGAAACAATTCGATTGATTTATTTAAATTTCAGTTGAATGAACTAACTTCCTCTTTAAATTCCGATAAAGACTATAAAAAGTACAATAAATCTCTTATAAGTTATTAAGCAAAAGAATGGTAAGAATAAAAGAATTAAATACCTCTGCTCATAGCATCAAATGTTGTTTCCCCAAAATAATTTTTTGGTTGTTGGAAGTAAACATTGTTTCGGTAGGATTAATTAGGTTTGTCAAACATCACTGAAGTTGCCACGGTTTCTAACAACAGTGATTATTTGCGGCAGTTTGTTTACCTGCGCCTTCCATTCAATGCACGAATTTATTTTTTATGACAAGCTTGAGTGTATTTAATTACAGAACTTGTTTTCTGTTTTGCTGAAAGTGTTTACGTTTTGAGAAATCTTAAAATTTTCTCAAAAACTAAAAAAAATAAGTTTTTGTTTGAGGTTTGATAGAATAAAGGAAAATAAGCATTTTAAAATTTAGACAATTATTTACATATAAGTTGTTTTTCCATTTTCAAAAACGTCTTTAAATTATTAAACATTTGTAAATGAAAATTTATTGAAATTAATCTTTATTATTTTTCTTTCACTTACTAAATAATAATGTATTATTCGATATAAATATGTTTATATGTTTATTGATATAATCTATCATTGATTATACTGATCTATAGATACTTTTGGAGCTGAAATCTACTGTTTTAAGGGCATAATTTTTTTAAAAATAGCTATTCGTAAAGCTATTTTCTTTTTTGATAATAAGAAATTTTCCATACTCATGTATTCCATCATGTTTTTCAAACGTGTTATTTGTTTTGCTATAAATGTTTACATTTAATTCATACGTAATTACTTAAACAAACTTTTTAAGAATATTTATTTCCGTTTATACGTTTAACCAAATCCAAAATTAAAAACAAAAATCGAAACCAAAGCAAACTTAGTTCTGAGAGAATATTTTTAAGTTTCATAAACTATAATATTCACTTCTGTTTAATACAAATAAATTTCCTATGTTACCAACTTAAAAAAGTGAAACACATACATTGTTAGAAATTTCTCGGAAAAAATTGTTAGATAACAATTTGTTTAATTATTATTTTCCCATATTCAAACAAAACAGACAAATAACCAAAAATAAGATAGTATTCAAACTGTTTACTGTGAGAAAAACAGTTTATTTGTCTTGGACTTCGTTACTCATACCTTGGATCAGTCCAAAGTTTAACAAGACTCAGTCATTTTAATTATTTTAACAAAATAATTTGTTTAAATTATTTGAGAAAAGAAAACTAAAGATTATTTCGATATAATGAATTGAATTTGGTACTTTCCAATATGAATTTGAAACTTTTCTTTAAGAATTTGGACATTCTTGTTTTCATTTTGGAACTTCATTTTGGATCTATCATTAATTATACTAATCTATAGATATTTTTGGAGCTGAAATCTAAAGTTTTAAGGGCATAATTTTTTAAAAATAGCTATTCGTAAAGCGATTTTCTTTTTTGATAATACGAAATTTTCCGTACTCATGTATTCCATCATGTTTTTCGAACGAGTTATTTGCTTTGCTAGAAATGTTTACATTTAATTCAAACGTAATTACTTAAACAAACTTTTAAAAAATATTTGTTTCCGTTTATACATTTAACGAAATCCAAAATTTAAAACAAAAATTGAAACTAAAGCAAACTTAGTTCTCAGAGAATATCTTTAAGTTTCATAAATTATAAATATTTACTTCTGTTTAATACAAATAAATTTCCTATGTTAGCAACTTAAAAAAGTGAAGCACATACATTGTTAGAAATTTCTCGGAAAAAATTGTTAGATGACAATTTATTCAATGTTTATTCAAACAAAACAGACAAATAACCAAAAATAAGCGCTTTAACCTAATATGATTAAATAACCAGAATTTTATCGCACTAACTAGACTTACTTAATTAATCCACTTAGTTCCTGGCAGCTGAGTGCTTATTATAGCCAACAGGGCTAATTTGTCAATCTCATAACCGAGAGAAAGGGGGTTCGATTCCCAACATTGGCAGTACAATATTTCTTAAATCCCCTTTAACACATGAAAAGTGTACAGTGTACCGCATTTGCCAATTTGTGACCCTGGACTATCAAAATACCATAATCTCATTCACCCATAAATGACAGCACCATAAAGCTGCTTCTTACAAAAAATTTAATATTCCCCATCAAAATTTAATATTTCCCAAAAAATGGCAACGACTGAAGAAACAACCAGATAAATTACTTAAAACACAATCCATGATTGATTTGATAAAACACAAATGAAGCACAACCGACCTTTAATGTCCAATACCTAACGAAAGACCTAGAACCAATGCCCAGTTATATTTTGTTTTCATGGTTTCTTAGTCATACTAGTGGTAAACGATTCCGAAACCGTAGAGTTAAAAAAATATTCTTTACCGTAAACTTTACGGTTAATTACATTACGGAGAAACTGCTGTCGGTTATTTTACTCTAATTTCATAATGAAACTTCTAACAGTGTATTGCCTGGTTGATTTCGACTTTATTTACTCATATTTAGAGCCTATATGAGTAGTAGACTTATGTTACAACCTTTTTTTTTTACCTTTTCAGAGTTTTTCGAAAATGGTTAAGACTGTCTACAATATTTAAGGATATAAAAAAAAACTATTTATAACTTTTTATTGTGTTGCACCTTCTGTATCCTTAAATTAAAAGATTTTTTCAAGTGCGATTGATTATTTTTCAAATATAGGTTGAAATCCGTTCATTTTGTTACGATTAACACAATGGGATTACGTACGCTTTATGTAAAATAGTAGACAATTAAAAGCTAAAGCTTTCAAAATTTTTGGTAATTTTGCAACAACATTTAAAAAGTCTCTTCATGAGAAAGCTGAACAAAGAGGTAGGGACAGTAAAATTTACAAAATTTACAAAAACCTTAAATAAAATTTGCAAAGCAATGAATCATACAATAAACATACACTTATCTAAATTCGAAAAAATATTTCTCTAAAAGCATCAAAAATGGCAATTCTGTTAAAAAAATTAAATATAAGTAAAATGACCTTTTTTTATAGACTTTTAAAGGTGAAAACAATGATAAATGAGAAGCAACAAAAACCTAGACAGTACTGTAAGTTTGATTTTAAAGTCAGCAACAAACTTAAACACAAATACCCAACAAAGTTATAAATGATTGGCAAATAAACCATTCAAGCTTGAAACAATTCTAAATTTAACTGCTAGTTTACGCACTGTGAGATTTGCTTTGAGCTTCCATGAACAATACTTTTATAACTAGCTTGAATTTCGCCTTTACAAAGCAAGGTTAAAAGTTGAGGAGGATTCATCATTCGCAAACCATGAATAGAAAGTGCTCTCAAACTGAGGATAAATTCACCTTCTCAATGCTTATTTCAGACTTGACCATCTCTGAAACAAGATGATTTTTTTTTTGTGCAGGATATTAGATACTTTCTTCTATACTTTAAAAGTTAAGGTTGACCTGAACTTCAAGTTTTAAACACTAACAGAATATTGGATGTGATAGCCTGAAAAAAGCTAGAATGAAAAGCTGAAAAATCAGATTTTTTGATGAAGTTTTTTTCATGTCCTATTTAATCTTTACGGAAACAAGCTCAGATTGCTAGTATTTCGACAAAGTTTAAAGAATAATTAATTATTCAACATTTCAATGCCTACCAAATGAAAATACAAAGTTTGAAGTGAAGTTGACTACTATCTGGGGGGGTGCTTTGCGGGTGGAGCGAGTAGGGGATGATGCCTCCAAGTATATTTAAGAAAATAATGTATTTTAGTTTTAACAATAGTGAAATATAGATTCGAAAAGGAAGAGTGTGAATTTAGAGATTGGAATTTATATAATTACTAGTTGGCTCTACTTCTTAATCGCTAAAGCTCTCCAAATGAGACGTGAGAAATAAAAAAAAAATATTTTTGAAAAATAACATTTTTAAATAATTTGCGCTTTAACTTTTACTTCGAATTATAGTTCTTACATTCTACATAAAATTACTTAATCCCTATTCAACTAATTAATGTACAATTAATAAATTAGCTAATTAGTTAATGAACTGCTTAATTATTTTTAAGTAATTTGTTCTTTAACTTTTACTTCGAATTATAGTTCTTATATTCTGAATAAAATTACTTAGTCCCTATTCAATTAATTTATTAATTTGCAATTAATTAGTTAATTAAATAATTTTAATTTTTTAGTTGATTAATTAATTTTTAATTTATTAGTTAATTAACTAACTTTTAATTCATTAGTTAATTAATTAATTTTAATTAATTATTTAAATAATTTTTAATTTATTAGTTAATTAAATAATTTTAAATTAATTTACACTTTAACTTATACTTCGAATTATAGTCTTTACATTCTGAATAGAAATACTTAATCTCTATTCAACTAATTAATGTACAATTAATAAATTAACTAATTAATTAATTTTTAAGTAATTTGCACTTTAATTTTTACTTCGAATTATAGTTCTTACATTCTGAATAAAATTACTTAGTCCCAATTCAACCAATTAATTCATTTACAAATTATTAGTTAATTAATAATTAATTTTTAATTCATTTACACCTTAACTTTTACTACGAATTATAGTTCCTACCTTCTATATGGAATTACTTAGTCCTTATTCAACTAGAAAAAAATGCTAAAATTGTCCTTATTGTCAGGCTTAAAAATAACTACTTATAGCACATTCAGGCATTACTGATTATTTGTTTTAAAAAATGCGACAGTTTCTAAAGAAAATTTATCCCAATACCTTAAGTAACTTTTTTTATACTTCTTCATTTCTACCTGCCCCGTTACAATTTATTTAAAGAGAAATGCTTTTTATTCCCCTTAATTTTCAAAAGCCACTTAAATGGAAAATGAAATAAAACAGTCGTTTGTTTTTATGGAAGCAATTAATGTTCAAGGCTTACAGGGATCTATTAAAACAAGCATTTAAAGAGTCAGTATAAAGCATCGTTTTTTTTCAAAGATGCACTTTTGCTTATAAAAAAATGTTCACTTTAATATTAAATAAGAATACACTTTAATACTTGCGAAATGCTACAGAACTGAATATGCTTGAAAAATAATTAATAATTAATAAATAATGAAAATAATTAAAAAATAATGAAATAATTAATAAATCATGGAATAATTAATAAATAATTAATAAAAATTTATAATTATTAAAAATAATTTTAAACTAATTCTGCATTTTTTTTTAAAATTATTTCAACGAAAAAAATATTTTTTTAGTTTTAGTATTTATATTGATTTCGTTGTATTTTAAATGTTTAAAAATAAAATTAATTACTTAATACTCAAAGCATTTTAAAATATTTTTTTTTTAAATTTACATACAAGACAAATTTAAATAAAAGTTAATAGTCCTTTTAAGAAAAGAGACATAAAAGTAAGTTCAAAATGATTGATCACCGATATATCATTTAACGAAAATCTGTAAATTGTTCGCAATGTTGAAAATCACAAATATTTTGTCATCAAATATTTCAATTGGGATTACATAGAGAAAAATATTCTAGTAAAGTTACCGTACTGCGTAATGGCAGTTCTGGTAAAAAAAATTTAAAAAAAGTGATTATAGTTTAAAAAAAATATAATATATGATGTTTCATTTCATTTGGTAATTTTTTCGTCCATATGGTAACGGTTTAACAGAAGTTCTGGTTTTCAGACTTATAATTTTTATTATCACACACTTAGTAACAAATACAAAACTGAAAAGTAAAACTATTTTTCAAAATAAATGGTTTCTGTGCCATGGTCTAAGTTATCAGGAAAGAGTTATGAAATTTTACCACATTCATCAAATATTATCACATAAGATTTTATAATCTTATTTTACTATCCATTTTAACAAAACCAATACGAAAGTACTCGGTAAATTTACTATTTTATTACTCAGCTATTTAGTGGGAAAGACTGAATAAATTTTACCATATTCCAGTAGATTTGACCATACCTTTTTTCTCAGTATGATATGCCATTCAACCAAAGTTTTAAATTGTTCGTAATGTTTGCAGTCAAACCATTTTGTCAACAAACCTTCGCAAACTGGGATTACGAATTGAGCATAAATGTACGTTGAAACTTATTTTTAATATCATAATTGAACTATATCCAGTCAGATATGTTACAAAATCAGTGGTTATAATTCTGTTGACAACTATAAGATGATACAGCAATCGATAGAGCATTCAGTTGATTCCTCGATGATGTAGCAGGCTATATAACATTCAGCTAAAATCCTAAAATTGTTCGCAATGTTGACAACCACGAACATTCTGCATGCAAACATTCTCGATTGAGATCATGAGTTAGGCATGTGTGCCTCAATAAAGATAGGTTAGAAATTACTTTTAACAGCATAATCAAACAATATCCTACCAGATATGCTGCATATTGACGTTTACAGCTCTTCTAATTATAAGACAATATAGCAGTCAATATGGCATTCAGTCAATATCCTAAAATTGTTCGATATGTTAACAGCCACAAACATTTTGCCAACAAACCTTTCGAATGGTATTGAGAATTGGGCATGTGGGCCTCAATAAATGCACGTTAAAAAATTTTAATATTATAATCAAACTACTTCCTACCAGATATGTTACATATCAATAGTTACATTTCTGCAGACAAGTATAAAACAATATCATTTACTAAAATAGAAATGACACGGAATAAAATTAAAAGTTCTTACCATTTAAAGGATTAATATCGCTTCTTTATTTTGTCAGCATCTTATAGTGATAGGACTTACTTTTTATAAATGCCAATCAAATTATATCCTACCAGATACATTGCGTATCCATAGTTACATTTCTGTTGACCAATATAAAACAATATCATTTACTAAAATAGAAGTGACATGGAATAAAATTAAAAGTTCTTACCATTTAAAGGATTAATATCCCTTCTTTATTTTGTCAGCATCTTATAGCGTTAGGACTTATTTGTTATATCCCAATCAAATTATATCCTACCAAATATGTTAAATATCAATAGTTACATTTCTGTAGACAAATATGAAACAATTTCATTTACTAAAATGGAAGTGACATGGAATAAAATTAGCAGTCTTTACCATTTAAACGATTAATATCGCCTCTTTATTTTGTTAGCATCTCATAGTGTTAGGAGTTATTTTTTATATCCCAATCAAATTATATCCCACCAGATATCTTACATATCAGTAGTTACATTTCTGTAGACAAATATAAAACAATATCATTTACTAAAATAGAAGTGACACGGAATAAAATTAGCAGTCTTTACCATTTAAACGATTAATATCGCCTCTTTATTTTGCCAGCATCTTATAGTGTTAGGACTTATTTTTTATATCCCAATCAAATTATATCCCACCAGATATCTTACATATCAATCGTTACATTTTTGTTGACCAATATAAAGCGTCATTTACTGAAATAGAGATGATGCGAAATAAAATTTAAAATCGGAACAATTAATACGATAAATATCGCTTCTTTATTCTATCAACATCTTGCAGGGTTTCTTTTAGTAAAATTTGTTTCAAAATTCATACGTGTAACAGCTCTTTTCTTACTTTTCAGCAGCATCACGAAATTACTATAATAGCATCCGGATTTACTTTTAAAGGATAAATTTATTTCATTTTTGTTCGTTTCATCGAATACGATTTTCCTTTACTTTTAACGGCGAACAAGCTTTGTCTTAATCTTTTTTTCAACAACTAATCTCGTGATTCTTTACCGTCTTTCCTTTTTTTTATAAAATTTTTCCAAGTTGTTGAGACTTAATCTCAGGAAACAACAAAGATTGTTAAGTCTATAATAGTCAAAGAGAAATGAGAATAAACACCAATGTTGAACAGATTTATTCTGTGTTGAAATTTTTCTAAAGTTAATTATACTTAGATATAATTTTTCATTTAAGATATAATTTCCTATCGCTTATCAGAAAACATTACATATGACAATCAAGTTGCATGGCACATTATACACTGAGAAAAAAAGCATGGTCAAAACTACTAGAACATGGTAAAATTTACCGTGTTTATGGCTTCATAGCAACACCAAAAAGTTCGGTAATTTTTTTCCAACGCTTTGGTAATGAATTTGGAAAAACTAACGATTAAAACACAATTTTAAATATGTCTCAAAATGCTTGTTTAATTTTAATTAAATAAAAAATATAGGCGTTGAAATGTCATAAATGTGATAAAATTTGGTAATTTTTTCATGATACCTTAGAGCATGGCATAAAAACAATTTATTCGGTTAAATTTACTTTTCAGTTTTGTATTTTTTACTAAATGTATGGTAATAAGAAAGATAATTTTTGAAAATCAGAATTCCCGTTAAATCATTACCAATTAAACAGAAAAATTACTAAATGAATGGTTTAAATACCGTATATTTTGGTTTTATTAAGAGAATTATAGTTTTTTTTGTTTTTTAAGTTTTTTTTATACAAAATCACATTATCATACAGTCCACTAATTTTACCAGAATTGTTTTCTCCGTGCACAACGCAAGTCAGGACAGCATACTAAAAATAAAGAAATTAATTCAAAGAATACTAATCTGCAACGTGTATCAAATTTTGTAATTGCTTCTGATTATCAACAAATATTTTTCCTTAGAAAACTATACTCAACCATTTATTGATGGTTAATTTTTAAATAAAAACTGATAACACAAGTGTACAGTATATTGATTGTATAATTATTTTTATTTGTATATGTAGTTAAAACCGAACAAATTTTAAAGATAAAAAAAATGAGTAACGCAAAGAAATATATATTCGGTTTAAACATTCACGAAGTAACATTTTCTTTCGTAAAGACACTTTTACCACCATTGCATTTATTGTGATAGTTACGCTAGTGCTTTTTACCTAAACTGTAATCAATTGTTTGATTTCGCAAAAATTTTATAAGCAACATCAGCAAGTTGTAGCTATAAGAACAGAAGCATTATCTTTAACAAGGTATTATTTTGTATATAAATATAAATTTAAAAAAAAAATCCAATCTACATTATTTGAATTTTGTATTATAATATAAATATAATTCCGATTATCTAACAGATTTTTGATAACTATTAGGTTGCTTTCATAGTTAAAAAATATCAAAACATGTTTCTGCTTGTAACAAGAGCTTCAGAAAAAAATATTTAAAAGGAAGATCGGTGTCCATCTGCTTCAAAAGAGGAAATTATCAATCATTTCCTTCTTGTTTAGAACAGCAGCATAACAGATTGTACATGAGATCATGATACATTTAGTCACATAACTTATGATTATGTATGATCATCAACGGGAATATTAATAGTTGAGAAAATCAATTATTGTCAGTCGCAAAAATAGCTGCTCACATTAAACAGTGATGATTGTAGCCCTTTTTGAAGTTTGGAAAAATATAATAAATGTCAAGAACTACCCTACATGGACAAAATTATAACCGTCGACTATGGACACGGGCGAAATAACACGAACGAAACTATAACGAATAATATGGAGAAACTAAAACATTTTTGTTTATTAAAAAAGCTTGAAAGTTATCAAGAAAGCAGGTCTTTTAACCGAAAACATTTACTGAAATCGAAAATAATTCGTTACTCTCAAATGCAATTTTTCTTTGTTGAGAAATGTTTATCATCTTGTTACCAAAAACATTTGCCGAAATCTGAAACAATTCGAAATTCTAATGTTCAACGTTTTCTTGTTTGGAAATGTTTATCATCTCTAAGAATTTGTTATAATACTGACAGTAATTTTTATTATCTAGAAATGCACAAAACAGTTTTTTGTTCTAATCGCTGGTTACAGGGTGTTTCATAGTGGTCATCCTTTATGCAGATTTGCTGAATTCAGGCTCAAATAAAGCAAAAGAGTACGCCAATTTGATATTGTAGAAAAAGAATACTTCAAGACTTTGTTCAGCTCTTTTTTTTCTATAACGGCAGATACTAAACTTTCGTTCTTCATCTTGGAAGATGACAGAAGTGTTGCTCATTTAACGTTACCCAGTGGGCACCTGTGAAGCTAAGTCAAGGAGGCGAGCAACATAACCCATGCCACACTGCCACAAATACCCGTTCATAGGATGGGCCACATTCACACATCCCTCACAACAGATGACAACACATAGAGAGAAACATCCATGCCCAGAGCGGGATTCGAATCCGCAGCCATTGGCATCGCAGTCAGGCACGCTAACCGCTCGACCACCTGGCCGGCTTGTTCAGTTCTGTATGCACTCTTTTTAACACTTAATATTATTTTTAAATGCTCTAATTTGAATTAATTAATTGATTTTAAGCAGTAAACTGTGCTGTCTTCTTCCCTTTCTTTATAACCCTGAATGTTGGCTCTGATCTCGTTACTGGGTTTTTCTGAAGCTATGTCTCTTGTTCACTCTTTAATTTAGAAACCCTTATGCAGCATTTCCCTTCCTTAACTTCTAAAAAAAGTAGTACTGGAGTAAATTTAAGCCTGAACTCCAATTTGACCTTAAACCTGTTACATCTTAATTTCAAGTTTTTAAATTGTCGATAAAAAGAAAAAAAACAATAGTATATTTCTCATACTGAGAGTTTACAACACTAGAATTCATTAGAGGCAGATTTATTATGATACATCTTAGCCTAAGTTTTTAATTCTTAAATAATTTCATTTTCTCCAGAAAAGTAATTAAATTTAAGATATGATAATGATGGTAGTAAATCTGAGGCATCCGGAAGTCAAGGTTCTAGAAACCAAAACTTCAAGCAAAAATAAAGAAAATCAGACTCAAAACCGTTATCCCATTTTATTCTTCAAAATTCCAAAAGAATAACTACAATAGAAATCGTTTGCAAGCCTTTGTGTTGCCACTTTCTCCTTCCAAATACCATCATTACGAGGATTGGAATTCTCCGGCTTTCCTTAGTGAATTAGATTCTTCCGGGGATGAGCTTGCAAAAGAATGAATGAATGTTTTGATTATTAAGCTTAGACGTCGGCTGAAGAGCCTGCATTTCCTACCTAGTGAAAGACTGAAAAGCCTTTACTTAATAAGGAAACAAGATCCAGGTATTGATGCAACTAATGAGTTTGTTTCCATGTGGTATTTCCTTTCGCTGTGCATGTATCCCTGCAAAAGAAGGCTTACAAAAGACAGACAGGAGTAAACCTACGAACTTAGTAGGGGAGCCAGAGCCGGATTATACCTTTCATAGGAACTAGGCATAGCCGTTTTTGGGCCCTCCTTCCCCCACTCATCCCCTTTTTTCAAAATAAATGCTAAAAAAAACCAAGACAAATGTTTTTGTCAGGAACATATTATGCCATTTTAGATATATTAATTTCAGAAATGACTAAAAGACGTAAAGCTTACAGTGATTTGTACGATAATTTCGGTTTTCTTGTTCACAAAAATTTGTCAGAATCTGAGATTAAACTAAAAGCGCAAAATTTGGTGAAAATTTACTCATCCGATTTAGAGGAAAACTTTGTAGATGAATTTTTACTATTTTCAAATTTGTATGAACATAAATCTGCACAAGAAATGTTGAAGGCTCAAATTAAAGATAAACTTGTGAATACTTTTCCTAACGTTCACATTGCATTAAGAATATATTTGTCGATTCTTGGATCAAATGCAGAAGGAGAAAGATCTTTCTCCAGATTAAAATTGATAAAAAATTATTTGCGTTCAACAATGAATCAAGATCGTTTGGCATCGCTCGCACTTATGTCTATTGAATACGACATTTTGCGTAGTTTGGAATTCGACAGCATAATACAAGATTTCGTTGAATCCAAAAATCGCGAAAAAGTATATTAGATTATAAGATTCTGCAAAATAATGTATTACCGAAAACTATTATATTTTTATTTGTATCTTCATAATTTTGTGCAGAATACACTTGTTGTTTTTAAAGCTAAATTATTTTTGTCAACAAATTTTTTTCTTCTAAGTTTTTCGTAGGCCCCTGAATTTCGTTGGCCAAAAGCACGTGCCTAGTGTGCCTATAGGTTAATCCGGCCCTGAGGGGAGCGCATCCTTCTAAGCCGAGAGATCATAATGCCTTATAAGTTTTAGTTGATTTTAAAATAATGTATGCTACAACAAAAATGTGTATACGTATGCTTGTTGGTAAACATAATAAAAGCCTAAGTAAGGTAAACGCAATCTAAAATAGAAAAGAAATTAAATGCACATAACTTATACGCGATATCAATTTAATTTGAATTAAATTTTCTATGCAAAATTAAATATGTTATGCAAAAATTTAATATTTATTTTATTAGATTTTTAAAGACTGAAGAGTACGACAAACCATAAAACACCATTATAAACTGTATAAGAGGGGTGTGCCATGAATAGTTTGTATTTCCTACACAGCCAAGAGAAGAGAAAAAATTCTAGCAATATTACCATACTGTATGGTAATGACATTTCTGTTTCTTAAAAAAGGCAATATAATTCTTGTAATAAAACCAAATTACACTGCATTTAAACCATTCTCTTCTGTATTTTTTACCCTTCATATGTTAGCGGTTTACCGGAAATTCTGGTTTTCAAAACTATAGTTGTTACTATCACACATTTAGTAAAAAATACAAAACTGAAATGAATTTTTAATCAAATGGGAAGGCTAAATTACAAGCTAATAGCTAGTATAAATGCAATGAAAAAGATGACAAAACAGAATAGGCCGAAGTCATTGCCTTAAAATTTTTCTTCTCTGCCCATAAAGTGCCATTTCAGAGTCACCTTTAAGAATTACACATTGTCAGAGGCAACTATTCATAGGATCCTTAGAGTTACAAACAGCAAGGACTTGAAATGATTCAAATTTGGTGTAGGTTGAAGGGCAATTTAACAAAAAAATCCTTTTTTTGCCATGTTCCAAGGTATCAGGATGAAATTGCTAAGTTTTGCGATACTTACCAATTTATATAACATATTATAAAACTATATTTTATTGTTAATATTACTAAAATTATTACCTAAGCGCATCAGTAAAAAGTCCTAAGCTTTTTGGTGTTCTCCTAAGGCAGAAACATATGAAATTGGTAGTTCTAACCATACTTTTTTTCTCAGTGATTGCAAGACCAAAATGCATTATTAAATAAGAAAGCAAGATCCAAGTATTGATGAAACTAATTGGTAAATTCTATATGGTTTTTCATTTCTTCGAGGTTAGTTAGTTCTCTGTAATGGAATGCATAGAAAAGCCAGATAGAACTGAATCTATGGAGTTTAGTAGCCTAGTGTATCCTCTGAAATCCAGGGAAGAGCAATTAGTGTCCTGGAAAGAGATAAAGCTAGTATTAAAACCGTTTCATATTTAGCTTGCTTCACGGGTGAAATAAAGGGCCTTGGCTAGCAGTGCTTACTAAAAAATATTGCATACATACTAAACTATTTTCTTAACTGGGAAATTAGTGTTAATAAGACTAGGTAATCATTCCCAGTGAATACAAGTTAGAAATAAAATGGCCATACTTCTAGCCTCCCTTGGGAAAATTTGCCATAAGTTTGCCATAAAAAATGCCATGGGATATTCCTATGGGGTTTTGCCTATGGTAAAATTTCGCTATACACCTTTGCAATATACGTACGGCAAAATTTTTCCATACGTATATGGCAAAAGTGTATGGCAAAATTTTACCACAGGCAAAACCCCATGGGAATATCCTGTGGCGTTTTTTTTTATCTTTTCTGTTTCCTAGTGTACAAACTGTTCTGTCGCAGGGATCATAATGTTTCATCAGTTTTAACAGTACTGAAAATAATAAAAATCACAAACTTGCGTGAGTATAGTTAGGTTTGGTACATCTACTTCTTTTTAAACAAAAGCAACCATCACATTTGCAATACTATGTAATTAACTGACACGGTGTTTCAAATTAATTTGAGCTGCATCTGCTGTGCAAAATATTATCTATTTGAATAGCTTTTAATAAATTTCAAGACTCTTAAGCGCCAGAAATATGTAAAGAAGATCGATAAGGTATTATAAAACTGTATCTTATATATAAAAGAAAATTAAGCTGTACAAAAAAGTATTCAAGATAAAACCGACAGTCCTTATTTTCTATCTAAGTGAAAGACAGAAAAGCCTTTGCATAATAAGGAAGCAAGATCTGGGTATTGATGCAACTAATGAGTTTGCTTCCGAAATGTGTTTCCTTTCTCCGTGCTTAGCTTCCTGTTTAGGACAAGGAAAGCATGCGAAATGCAGAAATAAATCTAGGACTTAGTAACCTAGTACATACATAGGCATCATAATATTTTATCAATTTTAACTAAGTTTAAAATAAAAGAAACATTGAAAAGTTGTATATATTAATAAGTTATGCCTACGTCAATAAAAACAAAATAACGTCAATAAAAAGGTTTAAAATGTAAAGAACTACTAGTTGATGCAAAATTTAATTTAAACTGCATTTTCTAAGTGCAATGATCTAGGTTATCAACTTTATAAAAGATTTAAAGACTATGACAAATCATATGGCACAACACTATATAACGCAGTGCGATGAGACAAATCACGGTACATAAGAGAATAGAACTAAATGTAAAACTCTATATAAGAGAATGTATAAATTGATTTTAAGATGAAATATAATGTAGCACAAATCAATGAAGAAATACGAAATCCTATTTAAAATAAATTCAAAACAATAATAAAAAATAGGTTCGCTAATAGATCAAATACAGTATAAGTTATACGGACATACACCGAGGAGCCATTACATAATAACCACCCTGCTAATAACATACAGAACCACCTTTAGCCCTCAAAACTGCTAGCACCCGCTGTGGCCTTGATTCCACAAGGTGCTGATAGGTAGTCTGAGGTATCTGGTACCAAGCGCTCACCAACTGATCCTGCAATTTCCTCACATTGCGAGGGGGTAGCGTGGCCGCACGAATTTTGTTTTCCAAGTAGGACCACATATGCTCTATTGGATTAAGGTCAGGTGAATTTGGGGGCCACGACATGACTTGAAAGTCACTGGAATGTTTCTCGAACCAATCCATGACGATTCAACCCTTATGACATAGTGCATTATCCTGCTGGTAAACACCATCCCCCGCAGGAAAAACTGTTGCCATGAATCGGTGAACTATATTCAAGTAGCTTACAGAAGTCAGGGGTTCTTCTATGAGGATTATGGGTCCTAATGTGCCCCATGAAAACATTGTTCCTTGACGAGAAACCATGAAAACCTGGGCGAGTCCATTGTTATAGATGGAGGGTGGTCATAATGTAATGGTTCTTCGGTGTAAGTATAGTAAGACATATTTTAAAAAAATATTAAACAATATTTTTCTCCGCTCTACATTTCAATTAGATTTAGCTGACGCCTTTCGTTCATTTTTCGGTTTTATGTAGTTTCAATGATGGATTATATCTAATGAAATGCAAGAGTGAATAACAATGATTAATGTTTATAATATTATAATAATTTTTATTCATTATGAGTAAGAAGATGAATAACGAATATTAGTGGACACATCAAAGTAATTAATCTATTAAAAAAAATACAACTTTCAAAAGTGTTTGACGTCCTCGAAGCATCAAATAGGAAATTATATAATTTAAATATTTTTAATTAAAAGGGTTATATAAAATATATTACTGGTCTCGAGAATAGAAAAATTGCCTTTATTCAGTTTTGATACTTGGTTTACATTTTAAAAAGAAGATAGTTTAAGACATTTCTATATTCGCTGCTGCTAGTTCAGTAGTCCAGTCTGGAATATTATTCTAATGACGCAAGTTGTTAGTGAGTGAAATATTATTAGAACAACTTGACATCCTCATTCACCTGCATTTTCTCATGGGGTCTTACCACGAGATTACTGGAATGGAATGCTAAATTCCAACTGGAAGCTGAAATAGAGAATGTTTGATTCCAGTTTGCAGTCCCAATCTTACCATAAGCCTATGATACCATCTCTTGGAATAATAGATTCTAACTTGTGCAATTTCCAAATGCTAGTGTCTATAATCGGCCTATTAGATCAAAATGATATTCAATTTTTATAAGTATGGAATGATTTATAATGTCCTTATTATATTTTTATTGAAGAAAAATTCTTTACCATGGTAAATGCTTGAAAGAGATTTTTAGAAAATAACTAGATATGCACAACACAATAAAATAAAATACTTATCTTTCTGTTGTATTTAAATGATATTTATATTGAGTTTGAAAACCAAACGATTTATTAGAATACTGAAAAGTTATCAAAACATAATTCAGTTTGTAAGATTTTAGTTTCACCTTAATCGAAAAAAAAATAAAATACTTGTCTTTCTGCTGCATTTTAACGATCTTTATGTTGAATTCAAATACCAAACGATTAATTAGAAAATTGAAACGGGATAAAAAAAAATATATAATTGGGTATAATATGAAAAAAACACAACTACTTCGATTTAGTAGGGACAACATATGACGCAATGCTAAACGAATGGAATTTAGTTGTTGTTTATTTAGTACACAGAAACTTCTTGGGTTATAACGTGTTTTAGTT
>NC_092212.1:47704707-47752193 GCF_043381705.1 Parasteatoda tepidariorum | reverse complement strand
ATATATGTATGTATATATATATATATACAGAGAGAGAGAGAGAGAGTCGGATCACGATTTAACGAATTCATTGGGACCGAAAATATTCGTTAAATCGAAGATAATTCGTAATATCGGGAGCAAAATAAAAAAAAAATTGACTAACCTTATGGAATATTCGAACATCTCTAACAAGAAAATACTCAAAATAAATAGAAATCTAACACTTTTTATTCCGGAACTTGAAATGCAGCAAATGATTACGAGCTGATTAATTTGAAATTAAAGCATTTCGTGAGTAAAGTTTGCTTCTTTTCATGATTTCTAACTTTAAAAAGTAATTTTCAGTCATCTTGAAGAGACGAAAAAACTCCTTTATTTACATCTTGCTGCGTTAGATTTAAATTGAAGTCCAAATTGAGTCCAAACTGTGCAAAGCATCAGAAAACGTAACAGTTTTCACTGGAGATTCATTATCATCGACTTCTGTGTCATAGTTGCTATTCATTGTTTTCTATAAATCTACTTCATTAACTTCATAAAATTTGTTAAATTACAAAATTCGGTAAATAGGGGTTTGTTAAACCAGGGATAAACTGTGTACATATAATTAGTTTATTAAATTATCTAATTTGTTTTAATAGAGCTAATTTCATAATTGTTGTGACACTATTTTATTTATGATTGCATTACTCTTCGTTATCATTAACTTTGTTACTATTGACTTATTTTACAATTACTTAAGTTCCATTATCAGATGAAGTAATTCCAATGCTCTTTATTGAAACATTAAGAAAGTTTATTATTACTTGCCATTTCATTTAATTCAAGCTCATTTTCTCAAAATAAAACAAAATGTAAATTATCCAAATTGTCAGATACAAACATTTCTTTATTCAATTTTTATTTTAATACAATACATTTTCATAAATCCTACAAAATTATATTTGATCGAAAACACTAATATTAAATTTTTGAAAACGTCAATATTTTCAACACACTAAGGTCACGCAAAATATTTAAATCTCCCCTGGAAAATCATTACATTTAGTATGAATTATCCATCCAAAATTCAAATTCATTCGCTTTTAAAATATTCAGTTCAGACACTTTTGCATTGACATTTTAACTATACAATAGAGCCTTATACTCTTGTTTATGCCACTCTCAACTGAAGGAGTAACGTAAAATTGCTGGGTCAAATTCTCCTCTTGTGAAGTATTTAGAAGAGTTAAAAGTCTGGAGATGCAAATTAAGTAGTTCAGTTCTTGGCTATTTCTTGATTCCAAGAAGTTAAGGTTACTGGAATATATTTAAATTTGAATCTTTATAGCTGAATTCAGGAGCATATTTTGAAAAAGAATGCTTAACATGTGTGTGCTAAAGGAAATAGAATACATCTTTTTGCGTTTAGAAAGAGAATTTCAATGACATTCATTTCAATATTTAAAGTTACTGAATTTCATTTTTGTACTCTTTAAATTTAATATGAATGTATGTGCTTGAAGCATATGTAAGAGTAATGAGCTTGTAACTATTAAACTGCAAATCAAAAATTTTACAATTTCATCAACTTAGGTTTTTAAAAAAACTTTAAGATTATTTCTAAGCATATAATGGTATCTGAAACATAATGATGTGTAATGATATATGATATATAATGATCTGGCAAATATTTACGTTAATTTATGTTAATAATAATAATTAATTAAATTACTAAATGCTTTTATTGAACATAGACTACATTAAATTTAGGAAATAGCTAAGAAATAAGAGTTAAAAATTAAAAGGCATGTAAAATATTATTTCTAATAGGAAATTCTGTGTAAAACTAGCCTTAAAAGAGGTATTTTTTAGTTTTTATATATCATATCACCTAAAAAATTCACAGCAAAATAAATTTATTTTAACCAACTGATGCATTATAAATATTTGTAAACAATTGCACATATATTGTTATATTTTAAATAGATACTTTGAAAAAAAGAACTCACATGAGTTAGTCTAATAATTTAGTTAGGTGTTTTATTTTTTTGCAAAGACATGGCGGATGGAGAAATTCCATTAAAATCAAGTTTTAACATTCAATTAGTAGAGTTCCATAAATGTAAAAGTAAAACACGGTGAAGACGATTCTGGTGAGACTACCATATTGTATGAGCACTTCTGGTAAAAAAGAAAATAAATAAATAAATAAAAAACGGAATTTTATTTAATAAAATTGAAACATGCTGTAATCAAACCATTCATTCCGTAACTCTTATCACCACGCTTTCAGTAAGAAAAAATATAAAATTAAAAACTAAATTTAACATATGATAAAATTACTGAATTTCAGTACAGGTTATAAAACCATAATTTTATTGTTAATTTTGCAAAAATTATTACTGAAGAGCTTTGGTAAAAACTATTAAGCTTTTTGGAGTTCCCGTAAAGCCAGTAAATTTTTGCAAATTCTAGCAGTTTTGACCACAATGTTTTACTCAATAAGTCTATCAGCAACACAAATTACATAAATGTAAACTTCGCACAATATAGTCGTAAGCCACGCTTTCTTCTAAAAGTCACATTTTTATTTCAAAATAATCTTAATATTATAAAGCAAAACAACGTAAATAAGCCAAAAATAAAAGAACAAACATGGTTTCGGTTCTATAGACAAAGACTTAAATGTCTAAACACAAAATGGCAATAGAGAATTAACGAGACCAATACGTGCAAAGTGGGGTAACATGTAGCGAAAGAAAATAAGAGAAAGGAGATACGAAACAGGCTTGAGAGAGTTGGACTGGAAAAGCAGGGGGAAAATGCAGAAATTAAAATTAAAATAGATTTCCAAAGAGTGGGACAGTATTTTATTTTAGAAAGAATATTAATAATTTTTTTTCAAAATATAGAATGATTTCCAGAAATCTAAGTCGATAGCTGGAAAGCAACGTTGAATGATTTAGCAGAAAACTGAAACTTATGATTAGGATTCTAAATATCTAAGGCGATGGACCTCCTTAGATCGAACCCTTTCATATTTATTTCTTATCTTTTTTCTTATCTTATCTTATTCGGTCATTATCTTATTCAAGCTAGTCTCTCTTTTTCTTCTAGTTTGCACGTAATTGTCTTGTAACTTTTCAACTATCATTTTTTGTTTAGATTAAGGAAGGTTTTTGTCTATAGAATCAAAACTATAATTTGCTCATTTCTTATTTTTTTCATTTGTGCTTTATATAAGCGGTTTTGCTTTATTCGTACGCACCACGAAGTAATACTCTATCCTCTTTCAAATCATTAGTGTTATTACAAAAGTCCTACATAGAAATTTTACGAGTTTCCGGAATAATGCGCAGTAAATCTTACAGTTTGCACAGAAATAGTGGTATTTTCCATCAAAAACTGTTCTAAACAGTTTTGAAATGTGGCTTATAAATATACTGCCTAAATCTATTCAGTTAACAAGTAAGCCAAATGGAATCTACAAATTTAAAATGCCATTTTAAAAAAACGTCATTTTAAATTTTCAAAAGGTTGTTCCATCTTAATAAGCGTCAATGCAAAGCGTGCTATGTTTTAACGTCAATTTCAATTCTAACATATAATTTCGAGAAAAAAATGTTTTAGTATGTGGATTTGTTCTAAGAATAAAATTAATTCTGGAAGTTTCAAAATGGTGTTTCACTTTATAAACTGTTTGCTAGTAGTAGATATTTTAGATAAATTTTTTTTAAGGGAAAAATTAAATTACACAAATAGCACTTCAATTTTGCTTTAATTTTATGTTAATAACAGAAGTCGGAAAATTTCGAAATGCTTAGATGTCATGCTTGACATGTTAATATACAAAAATGCATGCCCAAAGGACAATTTTTACATGCCTAAATATACTGCATATCCTCCACGAAATTTGTTCGAAATTGAGAGGGCAGTGTAATTTTGAGATAGGTATGAAAAGAAATTGAATAATCAAGGAACAAAAAACAATTTTTTATTCTCAATTTTCCACACCAGGAGTGAGCAAAAAAAGATTTAATTTTGCATTTAAATTTATATTTTTTTACCATGCCCTAAATAAACTAAATAAAATTGTAATTAAAAATGAAACTCTTATGCAAAACATTACCTTTAGAGCAATAACTATTATCAGATTTATAATTTAACAAAAAATTTTACTAATGCGCTTTAATTTTCTGGACAATTAAATGATAAATTCCGGATTAAACGTTATCATTAATGAAAATTCAGCATCTTTTGTTAAAGTAAAACGGAATTTGATGCAAAAGAGGGATTAGATCCATTGTTCGAAACACTTCATGGCTTTGAAATAGCCCAAAGTGCTCTCGTTCAAGTGCTGACATATGCTGAGAATATCCTTCATAAGTTGTAGCGTTAAGCTCACTAGCGGTCGTTTTAAGCTGGCTCTGTACCCAAAGCTACGAAACCATCCGTTTTCAGACAGTACCCTGAGCGATGAAGTATATGGTTAAAGCTTCATGTTTATTCTGTGAATACTATATATGCTGATTTAAAGAATAATTTAACTCGTATCCAAAAGACTGAGTAAGGTGATTTAAACAGATATTCCTAAATATTATATCATGCATTTGAGTGATAAGCGCAGTAATTATAAAACATTTAAATTTAAGTTCATATTGCTTGCTGTATATTTAGTCGTTTGTTAGATAATATGGAAAATATTTACACTTCACATGAAAGGGGAAATAAAAATAATACATTTATTGGAAAACAAATTATTTCAATGATATTTAAATCTTTTAAATAACTGTCAAAATTTTTTAACATCTTTCAACAAATAGAATTCAGCTTTTTCTGTATTACTACACTGCTTGACAAATACTAAGGAACAGTTACTTTTTTCGCAATAATTAATAATAGACACATTGATGGAAGAAATGAAACTAAGTACATATTTAGTGGAGACAATGTGCATTTATTATAATGCAAATTGATATAAATATTGTCACATCGAAAAATAAGTAAATTAAATGTAAGACGATTTCTAAACAGCCATGAAAAATGGGTCTTCTGGCCAGAAGGAAACAAGTATGAGTATCTCAGTGACCTACATACCTCGGACACTATTGCATGCTTTGTATCTGTTACCTATGTTTGCTAAATTATCAGTGTGTTCTTTTTTTTCCTTTTTTTATAACTGTCATTGAGCAGCAGATCCAATTTTTACGGTTTATGACTACTAATGTTCAACTCCGTAGCCTTGTAATTTTGAATCCAATCCAGAAGGCAAGGGAACTTTTGGATCGAGTATTGCGAGAAATTTGACTTCGTGGATCTAACCCCCCTTTACGTTACATGGAGAGGAAGACCACGAGAACCTCCCACGGTTAGTCTGACGGCAAGGGGATTCTAACCCATGATCCGTCTACCACTGAGGATATTGCATGTCAGCACTGCGGTCGGTGCAAGCTGGATGCGGCACCTCACTGGAAGGCAAACGCTCTATCCCCTGAGCCATCGCGGCTCATCAGTGTGTTCTTGTGGAAGATTGTCTCACTTTTTTCTCAAGGCTGTTACGAGTCCTTACACAGTTCAAAGAGTATGTGTTCTTATTGACACACGCCTGCCAAAGACATCCCAGGCAAATTCTACAGGATTCATATCCAGGGATTACGTAGGCTATTGACCACGGACAATCACTTCTAGTGCGTCCAATGTGTGTCTAGCTCTCTTGTGTGTCTGCGCATTGTCGTTTATAAACAAAAATTCTGAATCTACCACGTCCCTAAAAAGCCGAACATGATCCAGACAAATCTCTCTGCAATACCTCTGGAATGTAGCGCTAACTCGCTCAAATATTTGAAGCGGTGTTCTGCTATTTTACATAAATGCTCGACGACATCAGGACCCCTGGGCCACACCGATAACGTTCATGAAAATACTATTGCGCATAACGTGTTCCTCTGTATCTCCGCACTAACTTGTGGTCACAGTGACACTGGATTCGGTGTAGAATATCACTCTGGATCAATTGCGTCCATTGGATGGTGATCCCAAACAATACATTCCTTACGCAATGGTTAAAACGAGATGCATCGAACAGGTTTCTATGCGTGCAAACCAACTTGATTTAATCACCGTGAGATTGTTCTGGCAGAAGCCTGTGGACCGACAGTGGTTGGAAGGTCTGTGCTTGCAGCTTGCTCCTTACACTTGCAGCTACTTTACTAAGAGGAACAGTTCTGTTCCTTTTTGCCACTAAGGATAAGTATCGATCCTCTTGAGGTGTAGTGTTCCTACCACGACCACCGGCATACTTCCGATAAGCATTTCCAACTTCAGTGGCCTTTTTTATTTACGAGATGTCACTTACTGTGGCCACAGTGATAACACTTTAACCAGATTCTATTCGTCCAACGGCACGTCCACGATTGTAAGCACTCAACTTATGTCTTGATGACATTTTGCACTTACTTATTGCAACACCACCTTAAATTTCACAGAAATAAGTTCAACAACCTACGGCGCTCTATTGAATGAACACATAAGAGGCTGAGATTTAGAGAGAAATATGTGCTTGTATTCACTACCCTTTAAACATATAACGGGTCCTGCACCATCATGCACGCCCTCTGCACTTGATTTTACTGTTATTGAAGGCTTCGGAAAAGCTACTTTGCACAAATCAGTAGTTCCTTAGTAATTGGCAAGCAGTGTTGTTGACGTATGCCTGTTTAGAAGGAGGGGGTGCGATTGTTCTTGTTTTCCAGTGGCGCCATCTATGGCCAAGAATTTGACTTCTGTCACACCATGCATCGCACCCGTTTATGGGGCGCACCCATTCATACATTCATTCACTCATCCACAGATCGTAATTTTGACCTGAATCAGAGAACGATCGATCTCCAATCCAGTACCCCCAGAGGTGTTGATTTGCTATGGGAACATGGAGGACTTTTGCGACTCGACAGATTTAGCGTGCATCAGTTACTTTACTACACGGGGAGTTTTCGGCCGGCTGGGTTCGAACCCACGAACTCTCGGATATGGGCCCAGCTCCCTACCGACCAGGCTATCCCGGCCAGTCAAGCAGTGTAGTAAAATTGAAAAAGCTGAATTCTATTTATTCAGAGATAGTTCAAATCGCTTTATGCTCTGCTAAAATAAGTATTGTTTCCAAAAACATTTTGCAATTTCTTATCAAAAAATTCAGCTTCTTATTTTTTATCTAATAATAATAAGTTATATTTTATTTTATTTTTGTTTACTTTATAAATTGTGATTAATTTTGGGCAGGAATATAAAATTAAATTTTTTGAAATAAAGTGTTTTGATCAGCGGGTAGTCATCGATTAGACCATGAAGTAGTACAAATCTGCAATAAAAAAATCAAGGAAAAATCAGACATAGAAAATAACATTCCACAGAATGACTATACAAAATCATTCAAGATAATTTTGTTTTTAAATTTTATTGTAACTAACTTTTATAACTTTTATTTATAATTAAATTTTATTATTATTAACCTTTTGCTAATGCAAAAAAATCGTGTAAAAGAAACATCAGAAATCACCCCCAAAATTTGTTTAGCCAAAATTTTACCAGCTTTAATTTCTGCTTTTTTTTAAACAATTCTCTCATGGATATGAATGCAAAAGCTTCAGACGTAGCACAACAGTATACTGTACATAAATATTTTAAAATTCTTTTGACTAGCTTTACAAGATTAAAAATGAAGTAATTTATTATCAAATTACACTCTAATTTGAGGAATAACTTTTCTTAGAAAAATATATTTACTTTTCATTTCTAATTAATACCGACTGTAAAATTTTATAATTAATGTGTTTTAATTGTTACCTTGTTATTCTAAACTCTTTCAGCGTTTGAATTAAACTCATTAATATTCTTTTGACAAGTATACAAATTTTATTGGATACGACCAACAAATTGATGAATTTCTAAACATACAACTTAAAATGTTTCCTCCAAATAGGAATTAATTAGTTTATATTTTGAAAATTTAATTAGAAGGCTTCATTTTTCGTCTAAAATAAAGGGCATCATGCCGTCTGAAAAGCAAAATAAACAGCCGCATCATCTGCCAAGCATTAAGAAAATTCAATTTATTTTTCTACGCGTTTAGGATACGATGTTAAAGTAGTACCAGATAAAATAAATTATTTAGCCTAGATGAGCTATAGAAGACTATTCGTTAAAAGCAATGCATGTCAAGATATTTACTTGTAACTAAACAAGACTATCCTGTTTTAAAATTACGACGATAATCAGTACATTACTTGTGTGTAAATTAATGAATAAAATTACGCCAAAATAAAGTTTGTCCAAAGAGTAGCGTTTGTTGATGTGAATGATATACTCTTTGCATTGTAAATTTTAATTACTAGTTTCAGATGCTGGTTTTGTTATTTTCTTTTATTAAATTTATAAAATCAAGTTTAATTGCTCTTTTTATTTTTATTTTAATTCTATAAAATGCTTGAATGTTTTTTGCCTATAAAGATCAAAGATTTGGAATTAAATAAAATAAAAAACAATTTCCACACTGCAGATTATTTGTCAATAAAATTTTATTGAATTGAATAAAATATCAACTCTTAAACCATAAATCACCAAAAAAGTTTTCATTGACGTGATAAATAAAAATATTAGAAAAGTTGTAAAAAAATATATAATTGGCAGAAACACTAAATTAACTATTTGAAGCTAAAATATCAACGAATTATTTCTTTTTTCTGCTGCTAGAGGGCTCTGCAGCACGTTCGTCGGATGGAAACTTTAAGAAAAAGTGTTATTATTACGTCACAGTGAACTGTCTTTCATATTTATTTGAGTAGTATTTTTATTTTGTCAAAAGTCTTATTCTAAATAATTTTCATAACATTAAATTTTTTTCTTTCTATTTTAAACTACAGAACGTATCTTTAGACTAACTGGATTGGTAATCGAGTTTATTTTGCTGACTTCTGATAAATTTTCATCGATTTCAGCTCTGTGGTCCTCATTTTATTCATGAGTTGAGCATTAAACATACTGCACAATATTCTTATTTTATTTTATTTCATTTCATAACCGTCGTTGAACAGCCGACCCAATTTTATGGGCTTACGACTACTAGTGTTCAATTCCGTAGCCTTGTAATTTTGAACCCAATCCAGAAGACAAGGGAACTCCTGGATCAATTATTGGGAGAAATTTGCCTATGTGGAGGGCTTTTTGATGGAGCTAACCCCCATTTGCGTTACATGGAGAAGAAGAACACGAGAACCTCCCCGGTTAACCTGACGGCAAAGAGACTCTAACCCATGATCCGTCTACCATTGAGGATATTTCACGTCAGCACTGTGATTGGTGCAAGCTGGTTGCGGAATTCGTATCGACTGGGATTCGAACCGGGTTCGCCGCATTGGACGGCGAACGATCTATCCCCTGAGCCATCGTGGCTCACAATATCTTATTGGCGGTTCTACTATTTACCAACAGAACAATGCGTCATAGTTGAGCCGTGGTGGTTCAAGGGAATGAGCTCTCGCCTCCCGACTAGGTGACCCTGGTCCGATACCAGCGATAGCTGGTCGAAACGAATCCGCATCTGGCTTGCATCGACCGCAGTGCTGACGTGAAATATCCTCAGTGGTAAAAGGATCATGTGTAAGATCCGTAGGCTAACCGTAGGCTCCGCCAGGCTAACCGTAGGTGGTTTTCATGGTTTTTCTCTCCATGTTACGCGAATGCTAGTTAGTTCCATTAAAAAATCCTCCTCGAAGGTAAACATACTCCCAATACCTCATCCAGGAGTTCCCTTGTCTTCTGGATTGGTTTCAAAATTGCAAAGCTACGAAGTTGAACATTAGTAATCCTAAACCCAATAATTGGATCGACTGTTCAACGACAGTTATAAAATAAAATATAGTGCGTCATAGTTAATGTTAGGAAATAAGTGTTGATTTATAAATGCTCTGCTCATTTTTGAATATCAAAATTTTCAATTTTTGAATTTTTAGATTCAATTTATGTATTATTCAATTTTTTAAATTCAATTTATGGCTTATCTTTACTTTAGCAATTGCGTCTTTTAAATGTCCATTAAATCTGTGAACCATTCAAGAGTGGACGAGATAATGGCATGCAAATTACAGCCACTTCTGGGATCCTAGAACTAAATTAATTATCATATAGTAGCTCTTTGACGCATATAATAGCATGTTTGAATTGGAAATATATATCTAACTTTATATCCTATTCAAAACAAGATCGTACATGTTTCAATAACAATGTTTACACTGAATTAATTGCACATTTGTCAGGAGATGTAGTACAAATAGTTAATTTCTTGCGCATATATAAACGAAGCACTGCATGGTGCATTCTAAAAATTGGATATTTAATGTATTTCGCTAGAATAGTTGCGTTATTTTCAAATTATTAATCTTAGTGGGATAATTATTTTTCTGATTGCTCAATTGATAACAATAATAATTTTAAGGAAATTTCATTTAACAACTAAAGTTCAATAATTTATGTCGCTCACTGAAGTGCAAACATATTGTAATAAAAATGAAGTGCAAATAAAATTATGTAATAGGATACTTCTGAAAAGGTGGGAGTAATTTAAAACAAGCTAATTCTGTGTTCGATTGATATTTATGTTATACGCACGGTGTATGTATTGATTGCAATATACTTTTCTATATAAATAATAGAACCACTAAAGCGTTTTTCATTAGACCTGATTATTTTAAGAAAATTTATAGGAAAAACTGCCGGCATTGCATACGTTATGTTTTTTAGACAATCTCATATTTCCCGCAAAATAGAAACATAAGGTAGTTCTTAAATATTTGAAAAAGTTTCTTAATGATGGTTAAATAAGTCGAAAGTACTTATTTTAATCTATTTCTTGTTAAAATTTTTTGCTTGTTTTTTGTTAACGCGTTTCCGTTTGTTACTTTCTTGGATATGCATCAAAATATAAAATAGTTTTCTGAAAGAGTATTATACTGTAATTAACAGATCTGTTTACGCCATTTGCTAACGATATTATTAGTAACTATTCATTTGGTAAAATCCTAACTCTCGAAACATCTATAGTAGAGTTTTTTACTAGTAGCCCAGTATACCTTAGATTGATGCTTCTTTTTTTTAAATTTTTTTAAGTACATTAGTTTATGGAATAAGGCCATTATTAATGACCGATGTTAATTATTTTTAATAATGAGATTAATCAAGGAAAGTGAATGCCATTGCTCAGTTTACTCCACACTGGTGTATTTTTAGGACTAAGTGCCACTCGCCGGTATACATACCGTCATGTGGGGCTAGTTTGTGCAGGATTTCGCAGTTTCTGAACTTTGACATGTTAAAAAAACTATGTTAATTTTAAAAAAGTTAATTGTTGTCATTTTCAATAACAAAAACATCAAGATATGTAAAGATATTAGTTTGAAAATAATTCTGCAGCGTTAAAAAACCATATTTTATAAAGAATTTTTTCTTAAAAAGAATGTTTGTTTCAAAACATTTGAGTTTAAACAAAAGTAAACCATATACATTTTCGAACATTGAAATGGATGAAATTTCAAAAATAATAATTATTACATATTCATTAACATTTATAATATTGATAAATTTGAACATAACATGCTTGAATGAACATGACAGAATTTGCTTTTCAGTTTCTGTCAAAATCACCTGATGTCCTATAAAATATATTTTTATGCGTTAAATCGTTTGATTAATTCATTGAAAAATCTTTATAGAAGAAAAGTAATAGTTTACCAGCACGTTTCGCGTGTTTCTTGTGAATTTTATTAGAGATAGTATTTCTGTGGATTTTGTACTTCCGAGAAGCTTCTGCAATCGACATATCACCAGCAACTGCTTGCAAACATTGTTGCAGCTTTTCTAAAGTGTAATCACGGTAGTTTTTCGATCCAAGTATTTTTTTTATAACTTCTGACCATTTTTCTGTCGAAAAAAAAAAAACAAATGAAACTCTACACAAAGTAGCCCCACAGTGCATTTTTTTTTTCATTTTCCGTTTATTTGTCATTAATTTTCAAAATTTTTTAACGCTAACATGATATAATTGTTTATTAATATATAAATAAAAATTTTTGCACTTGCGACAATTGTTTTATCAACGACTTTGCATTTCACAGCTAAAGTTTCCACGTACACTTCTCGACGTCCGACGTTCTCGGAAAGTTGTTGACATTGGATGAACAAAACACACTCTGAGATTGTTTTAAAAATCGAAACATTTTTGTAGTAATAGAGGAGACTTCTATCTTCAAATTCCACCCATTTTTAACTTGAAAAAAACATAATACTGAATAGCAGCACTTGAAAAGTGTCAAATTCGAATTTGCACAACGTATCCCCCGCTGCACAAAGTAGCCCCACATGACGGTAGTTGTTTTTTTTTTAAGTTGAAGTGTCATACTCAGAAAACATTTGCACGGCATAACCTATACTGATATGTTTTCAAGGTTAAGCGCCATCTCCAAACATACTATTACACTGATTTTTTATGGGGGAGTGCAATTGTCCAGTATACTATACTATAGTAGCGTCGCCTATTGATCCGCAAAGTAACTGCTCAGATCGATCACATTTCGGGACCTTAGCAGAAGAATAATAGTCTGTGTATGCCAAGTTCGGGACAATACGCCAAGTGTATACTCTTATTCTTATTATTCTAAATATCTAGACACTATTTAAAATAAATTGGAGTTACATTGGCTCAATTAACATCATAAATACCCTAAATTGGGCTTTTTGGTTGAAAAATATTTTTAAAGTATTTATGCAAACGTTTTGCAATTCTTATCAATATACAAAATTACTGTTAAAATTTTACTGTGAATAGAATTGGAACTTAATTGTTGCTAGCGCTAAAACTTTTGATCTGTGTTAGGCTCAGACCTTTTAAAAACTGTCCGATAAAAAAAGTAAGTTGTCAAAATACAAATAAAATTGGCTAGAATGATTGCAATGATCAAGCTAGTTGTCTAAAATAATAGTAAAAAGAAGAAGAAACATCAGTTATTGTCAGCCTAAAAAAATGTTTTGTTTTTCTACTTGATGACAAAACGGAATACTTCGTTAACTGGCTACTTAACAAAATAATTATTTTCGTCACTGATTATTATTCAAAAGTTGTTATGTTTCCCTGAATGAAAAAAAAAAATGAAAAGTAGTTGCAAAAATTTAATTGAGTCAAGTAAAAATATCTTTTAAAACTAACTCTCTAACTAAGCAAATGTAATTGCGTAAAAATATATAAACATTATTCTAAATATATGTCCGCAACTCAAAAGTATGAATGCAAAGTGTTCCATAAATATTGGTATCAAGTTTATGGAGTTGCGAAAAATAATTAATAAATAAAAATGAAACATTTTTCTACTTTGAAATAGGGGTTATAGATGCAGATAGTAAAATAAATAAATAAATAAAAAAGGATGCATGGCTAAATTATTTTGAGCAATAAGAAGTGTTTTAATTTATACTAAAAATAAATTTTGAAGATTATTTATTTCACTTTAGCTGACATATAACCATTTAAAATAAGCATACTCTGTTGCAAACAAATTGAATATCTTAAGTTACGCATTTCAGGGATTGTTGAATCTTAGTTAGCTCATAACAGTAAAAATTTAAACAATATTTATTAACCATTGTTGAGATTGATTATACTTTTAACAACATTAATTTAATTGAATAACTAATTAACCGTGAGACCCTTGTTAATTTATCAAAATACTTGTGCATTTCGATTAAAAAAAGAGAAATAAACTAATTTATAACTCCTCAAAAAAAAAAAAAAAAAAAAAAAAAAAAAAAACGGCAGCAACGTAAACAAGAAATGTACAACCAAGTTATTAAGCGCAAGAACCCAATGAAATAGTTCACAACACTTTTTTAATTTATTTTTTTTATTAAAAAAGAACGATCGGCCTGTGTAGGGGGCAGGGAACTGTCCTTGCATCAGAAAGGTTCTGGGTTCGAATCCCGGGTAAGGCATGGATGTTCTTTCCTTCTCTGTGCTATCTGTCCTCACTGTGGGAGCGACGTTGGACCACCTAATATGGTGCCACTGAAAGAGAGGCCAACAAAATCGCCCTGTATATGCCTGAATGGACGGATGTTGACACAGGTGGGCATTGGAGAAAAAAAATTTAAGAAGTGTTTAAAAGTGTTGTGAACTATTTAATTGGGTTCTTGCACCTAATAACTTGGTTGTACATTTCGTGCTTACACTGCAGCCTTCAGGTTTGGGCTTATTATGCTTGATACATTTTTGGATCAGATGTAATTGGATGCCTGCAAGAGACATCACGAGTGTGTGTCGAAGCCGAATGACTTTCCCACACATGACGTTGCTTGCAAGCATCCAATAGGTTCTTCGGTATTTTTCTGACAATTACTATTTATTACATAATCTTCTAACAGTTATTTACAATAAAGTAAAGTAATAAAAGGAAATATAATATTTTTATATGAAATGAGTAGACTCGAACGAGTGTTAAAAAGTAAATCGCAGCTGTGCAAGTTAATTTGATAATAAATATTTACAGCGAAATAAGTTTATTTTTGAAGTTGGATAAGTTNTTCTTTCCTTCTCTGTACTATCTGTCCTCACTGTAGGAGCGACGTTGGCCCACCCAATATGGTGCCACTGAAAGAGAGGCCAACAAAATCGCCCTGTATATGCCTGAATTGACGGATGTTGACACAGGTGGGCATTGGAGAAAGAAAATTTAAGAAGTGTTTTAAAGTGTTGTGAACTATTTAATTGGGTTCTTGCGCCTAATAACTTGGTTGTACATTTCGTGCTTACACTGCAGCCTTCAGGCTTGGGCTTATTATGCTTGATACATTTTTGGATCAGATGTAATTGGATGCCTGCAAGAGACATCACGAGTGTGTGTCGAAGCCGAATGACTTTCCCACACATGACGTTGCTTGCAAGCATCCAATAGGTTCTTCGGTATTTTTCTGACAATTACTATTTATTACATAATCTTCTAACAGTTATTTACAATAAAGTAAAGTAATAAAAGGAAATATAATATTTTTATATGAAATGAGTAGACTCGAACGAGTGTTAAAAAGTAAATCGCAGCTCTGCAAGTTAATTTGATAATAAATATTTACAGCGAAATAAGTTTATTTTTGAAGTTGGATAAGTTAATATATTTAGTATTTTAAATCTCGCTGACAAAACAATAAAATGAGAGCAAACTACTATTGGAAAACTAAATAAGAATACATAGAATAGTTTTGCCTTACTCTTTGTCCCCCAATACTTTAAATATTTGGAAACATAAGGAATTTTCGAAAACGGACTAGCTGTAAACGAGGCGTAAAATGAGACGCTGAATAGGGCAGAAATACGCTACAAAACTTCCATTTGAATATTCTATGCATAGCTTTAAACGCTCGAACTAGTTGGAAAGCGTTAGACAACAAGATAGAAAACGTGTTTTTACGCCAAAGAGTAGACTATCCAGAGGTTTGTCCGGATGTATATTTTTTCCGTTCTTTCTCTATTGAATAGAAATCTGCCAGGAATAGAATCCAAAGCCTCGGGAAGAATTCTTTGAATATAGTTCCCCGGAATCTTTTGGGGCAGGAAAGTGTACATTTGAGTAAATAAACTGAATTCTGTTAGGAATCAATAGGATTTGTTCACCTTTCAGAATTCTAAGACTAGAGAATGATTTAGTTTACAAGTTTTATTTATTTTATTTATTATTCTAGGAATAAATCAATATTTGATTTCTTTTAACTTAGTGCAAAATGAATTGTTAGAAGTATTCAAGTTAAATTATAGCAAAGAAAAATGAATTTCAGGGATTTAGGAGATACTAATGGCCGGTCAGGTGGCTGAGTGGTTTGCGTGCCTGACTGCGAAGCCAATGGCTGCGGGTTCGAATCCCGCTCTGGGCATGGATGTCTTTCTCTCTCCCTCTCTCTCTCTCTCTCTCTCTCTGTTGTCTTCTGATGCGTGAATGTATGAATGTGGTCCACCCTATGAATGGGTATTTGTAGCAGTGTGGCGTGGGTAATGTTGATCGCCTCCGTGACTTCGGTTTACAGGTGCTCACTGGGTAACGATAAATGAGCAACACTTCCGGCATCTTCTAAGGCGAAGAACGAAAGTTCAGTGCCTGCCTGTTTTAAAAATAAAAAAGAAAATTACAAAAAGGAGATACTAATGCCTAAAGAGATGATGATTGGGTCAGTTCAAAACTCCACGACACAAAATTTTCTATTCAATAATCTACGTGATTACTTTTTATTTTACTTCAAGAAGCAAAGAAGCAAACACGATACCTTTGCCGCAATTTTAAAAAAACAGAATGAGTCGATAAATATTCCGTTCAGTAAGGTTGATAATGAAAAAATCACACAAAATATAAGTTAAAGACGCATTGTTAAGTAGATTGATTGATTTTACGCCATTGTCAAAGATTGTAATTGATTCTGAAATATAAGAAAGGTCAATTCAAGGGTCGAGATTTATTAAATAGGGAGTTATTTGGGTCAAGGATCGAAAACAGCTATGTGAAACAAAATAAATTGTAAGACAAAGTGAAGATCTTTATCCCATTTAATTCCATGCCGCAGCAATGATTACAGATTGGTTGATTGAATAAAGACTTTAATGAAACACGAGCAAAAAGCGGATATGTATTACAAAATGAGAAGTATTATGAAATAAATATTTGTATCCAATTACTTTATATGCCTTGGCAATGATTACCGATTTATTGATCGAATAAAAAATTTAATCACACAAAAGTCTCTTGTATTACAAAAGAGTAAAGCAGAATAAATTGCAGTTTTCAATGCCTCATCATTAAATGCAGATTGATTAAATAAAGATTTTGATGATACAAGAGCAAAAAGCGGCTATATATAACAAAATAAGGAGTATTATGAAATAAATATTTGTATCCAGGTTTGTTATATATATCAGACATGACTACAGATTGATTGATTGAAGAAAGAATTTAACGGCACAAAAGCCATTACAAAATACTAAAGCAGAATAAATTTCATTATTCAAGGCCTCAACAAATACAGATTGATTGTAAATAATGATATTGATGGCACAAGAAAGAAAGGAGTTCATATATTACAAAATAAGGAGTGTTATGAAATAAATATTTGTATCCAGTTTTCTGTTATATGCCTCAGCAATGGCCACAGATTGATTGAATGAAAAAATACTTTAATGGCGCAAAAGCCGCTATCTACTACAAAATAAAGCTACATAGCATTTCAAAACAGTTTCTTTCTTTTTCTTTTTTTTTAAATGAAGATAAAAAAAAAATTCGTAAAGATAGAAATAATTGTTTACATGTATAAAATTATCCAATGTTAATAAGCCAGTTCAATTTTGTTGAGGGAATAAACGATGAATTAAAAAATAAACTACGATGAATAAAGAAAAAAAAACAATTAAAATGTAGGCATTCTTTTTGATATCATGATTTTAAGATAAATTCCAATCATTAAAACAATAACGTTTCACTTCGGAACTACTCCTAATTGGATTAAAAAAGTAATTGGAATAACTTTGGTGACTGATTTTTTTTTGAATGAAATGTTTTAATGACATAGTACAAAATTTTTATTTGAATTAAATTTCATTTTCATATGTGGAAAATATTATGATTACATGAATCAAAAGTAGGATCCTTAATTAAAATGATTTTTCTACAAGATAAATTTTTCCTTTCACCGGTCTGTTTAATTTATCGAACAGATTTATTTAATTAGTGCAACGAGTCTTAAAGTCTATTTTTACACGTTGCATGTTTTTATTTTGTTTTACATAATTATTTGCAATGTTCAGCTTTAAAATACTAGTAATAAATAAATAAATAAATTGTATTTCTTGAAACTATAATTTTTTGAAATAACTCCGAAATTTTGATAACCTTTTGTCCAAAAAATCACAGTTCAAATCTCAGTTATGATTAATTAATTCATTGACGTCACTAGTACAGATGACCAATGATGACGTAAAATATGCTCAATGGTGGATGGAACATGGGTTAGACACTCATTAGCTTTGGGCTAGATATCGGAGGATTTCATGCTTTTCCATTTCATGTAATTCAAATGGAGCTAAATTCCATGTAGTCGTCTACACAATTATGCATTTTTAAATACTTAAACCGAGAATTCCCGTGTTTTCTGGTTCTGAGTTGGGATCAAAAAAGGCTATGGATTTCAATATGGATACTCGCAAGCCTAAAATTGGGTCAGCTGATCAACACCAATGATAAAATAAAATAGAATGTAATATGGCTGGGAAAAAAATCAAATTCCTAGGCTAGGCTAACCGTGAAAAACTTTCATGACTATCCAATCGTAAACGTAAATGTGGATTAATTCGATACAAAAAGCCAAACTAATACCATTGTTTCTTTTGTGAGAAACACTACTAAGTGACTTTAGAGAAAATTCATAAATTGGATTCGGTGTTTAGGGAATGTGATAAAATAAATAATTCGTGATGCATTTTTAATTTAACAGCGATACACAAATACAGTATATACAATTTCTGTGATACACAAATGCAGTAATTTTCCGTTATATTTGTTTATTTAAAAACCATGGTAAATAATAAGATATTGATAAAAGAGAGTTTATAAAACAAGTCAAGCAAAATATACTCATCAAAAACAAAATATTCAAAATAACTGTCCTTAATATGAATTAATTTATATTTAAGTCNCTCTTTTTTACTTCAAGTTTTGCATTTAAATAATATCTATTATCGTTTAAAAAATGAATTTTGCTTGAAGGAAATAGAAAAACTCCATGTAATTAAAAAAATGGCTTTAGTGTTTATTTCATTGAAATTCAAAATGTAAAGACTACTATACCTTTTATGGAAAGTCACGCACCAGAAATATATTTCCATTTCAAATTTTCTTCATTTGTATTTTTTGAACAATTGAAATATTGTATTCAAATTCTTGAATATTAATTGCATATTTATTGGTTGTAGATGATTTATCAATACTTAGTTTGTTCATAGTAAAAGTAAAATAGCATTTGCAAATGAATTTGTAAATAACAAGCTCTATGAAAATTTATGTACATACTGAGATAAAAAAGTTAGGTCAAAACGACAAGAATATGGTAAAATTTACCGTTTTTCGGTTCTATGAGAAAAGCAAAAAGATAGATAATTTTCACCAAAGCTCTTTGATAATGAATATATAGAAATGTTAAGAAAATTAAAAAATTAAAATATTCTCCTCAAGCTTATCGCTTAGATAAATGTTTTATATTCGAAATAGTATGTGTCTAATCATCAATGTAATGCGCTTATTTAGGTTAAAGAGATATTCATATTATTTAATGAGCACCCTAAAGAATTAAAAACCTATTCCATCATTGACTTTTAAAATTGTTTTTTAAAAAAAATATTCAACCAACCTCTTGAGAAAAATTTCTAAATAAAATTTTCCAAGCATTCATTGAAAAACCATGAAATATACAGACAAAAAAATTATTTTTTTACTTTTTTCAAAAAGCGAAAACACTTTCGCATCAGGTTCATTCTTATTCTTCTACTTATATTGGTGAATACTTAAGTAGATAAGGTAAGAATGAAGAAGAAAAAAATACAATTCTTATAAACTGAGCAACAATTTTCTTTACTTCATTTTTTTTTTATTCCTCGAAAGATTTCTTTTGCTACTTAAACGTAAATAAATTCTGTTTGAGCATGAAAAATATATTTTCTTCTCTTTTTTTTCATCTTCTTGATAAGAAATGTAAATAAAAAAACATTTGTTAATGTTCAAGTGCTCTTTTTTACTTCAAGTTTTGCATTTAAATAATATCTATTATCGTTTAAAAAATGAATTTTGCTTGAAGGAAATAGAAAAACTCCATGCAATTAAAAAAATGGCTTTAGTGTTTTATTTCATTGAAATTCAAAATGTAAAGACTACTATACCTTTTATGGAAAGTCACGCACCAGAAATATATTTCCATTTCAAATTTTCTTCATTTGTATTTTTTGAACAATTGAAATATTGTATTCAAATTCTTGAATATTAATTGCATATTTATTGGTTGTAGATGATTTATCAATACTTAGTTTGTTCATAGTAAAAGTAAAATAGCATTTGCAAATGAATTTGTAAATAACAAGCTCTATGAAAATTTATGTACATACTGAGATAAAAAAGTTAGGTCAAAACGACAAGAATATGGTAAAATTTACCGTTTTTCGGTTCTATGAGAAAAACAAAAAAATAGATAATTTTCACCAAAGCTCTTTGATAATGATTTTCGTAAAATAAACATTAAAAATGGTTTTGAAATATACAAGAAAATTTTTTAAATATGGTAAAATTTTCAAATTTTAAGCGTGATACCTTACAGCATGGCATCCATTTATTCGTTGAAATTTACTTTTCTGTATCAACAATAGTAATAAGAAGTGTAATTTTTAAAACCGAATTTCCAGCAAACTGTATCCATATGAATGGAAAAATTACTAAATGAATGGTTCAGGAACCGTAGATTTTGGTTCTTGATAATAAAATTATGGGTTTTTTTCCGAAAAGGAATACATTTTGGTAATTTTATCCAAAAATATTTCCATGAATGCTTTACTAAGTCAATCTTATCCAATATCTTCGTAAATTATCATAAAAATATATGTTTTTCTAGATGAAATCGTTTCAACAATTTTCCAATAAATTAAAATCCAGATTTTTTTTCATCGTAATTTATTTTCTCAGTGTGGAAAAACAAATACAATTATTCGGACGGTATTATCTTTTATGCGATTTTAAAGCTGTTATTGGAATTGCTTTACTTTATAAACAAAAGATATAAATAAATTTGATACATTTCAGTAAAAGGGTATATACTCTTCAAGTATGGAGCTTTTATATTTTTGAAAGTTCCCATGTCTTCTGGATTAGGATCAAAATTACAAACCTACGGAGTTGGACATTAGTAGTTGTAAACCTGAAAATTTCATAACAACTTTTCAATGGCGGTTATGAAATAAAATAAACTAGTTAATTAACTAATTCAAATATCAATAAAAATTAATGATAAATATTAGAATAGGTACAATAATAATTAATAAATATGAACTAAAAATCAATAATAATTCAGTAACAATAATTGATTAATAAACAACTCTTTATGTGTATATTTTCAAAACTGTTTGAAAACATACTAATGGTATATTTTAAGGGTAACGACTGCGGAATATCCTGTAATACTGCTGAAATTACCATGTTACAAAGTTAGATTCCAGTTATAGCCATATAACAGTTCTAAACATGTAATAGTGTTAGAATTTTTAGGAAAAATACATTAAAACTTGCTTTTTAAGTCTCTTTCTTTTTAATGTAGAAACAGGTGCTGATCCTTTACCGAAAGGATGAAAACAAATTTTAAATTGAAAGAAAGAAAAAAAGAAGAAGAAAAGTATTTCTACCCCATTTAAGATAGCGAAAGAAAGAAAAAGACAGTTTTCATTTTGTTTTCACCAAACTCCAAAGGCGATGCAATTTCGAGTTAAATGTGTTTTGGAGCACGAAAAGATGTTACATGCACTGAGTTGAAATTGAAACTGTAATATTGGATATTACAAACATTATTGAGAATTCTGTTTTGTTTTTTTTTCGAATTGAGTACCTTTTCAATTTTAAGTCGTATCTTAAATTTTTATTATAAGGACGCAGATCTCTCAAGAGGGTTTTAGTGAATAAAAATTCTCTTATTTATAATTTTGTAATTTCAATTTTGTTTAACTTATATGTAAAAATTTTCATTTTAATCATAATTAATATTTCAGTTTTAAGTCTCATCTAAAAATTTTGAAAGAACGCAGATCTGTCAAGAGGGTTTTTCATAAATAAAAACACTCTTAATTATGCTTTTGTAATTTCAAATTATTTTACTACAATGTAAAAAATTTAATTTTAATTATAATTTTTTTTACAAATTCTTGAATAAATAAACTCTTAACAGAAGAGTTATAGTTCAAAAGTTATAATTAAAGTTTAAGTTATTCTTGAGACATATACATACTTAATAACACGGTCGAACATCCAGGAAAGACCACCTTTATGTAGCTACCACCTCTATTTAAAACCACTGTTACTGCACAGAATTTTTTCCACAGACTTTGTGTTGGAGAAAAACTTTCGTAGAAATCATTGAAACCTCTTTAAGAGTCCAGGCAAACATCGGCACCAAATACTGAAAAGGTCAAATAAGGAAGGACGAAAAAGTATTAAAATAAAATATTTAACAAAACGAATAAGTAGATTGAAACGTATTCAAAATATATGTGTGAGGCTCTTAGTTAGAGAGTTTTTTTTGACGATACAACCTCATGTTGCGGTCAGAGTTAATTTTACCAAACTCCATACCGAATCGCTACGCAAGTTACCAAGGTTTTTGGTATTTCCATAAAACCAGAAACGCTGTAAAAGTTTAGCATATTCTGGTAGTTTTGATCATACTTTTTTTCTCAATATAATGAAGGGATATTGATTGGATATGGATTGATTTTATTTATATAATGTGCATTTGAGCATATGTATTTTTTGACACGAAATATCGAGGCATTCAAACAAAATATGGAACAATTAGCAGAAATCGATCTTTTATTTACAGATAATATGATTTTTCTTGATGCTTGATTTTTAAAATTACAGAATTTCAAAATGAGGTAAAAAGCATTTTGCCTTTTTCTACTCAAAGAAAATGTCAATATATAATAATAAACTAATTTAATTTTACTAGTTTTTATAATTATTGAATAAAATGTTTATTCAATGTTTTATTCTATTTTAATTTAAATTTGATCATTAGCTACACACTGAGAAAAAAAGTACGGTCAAAACTATAAAATAGAGTCGAATTTACAGGTTTTCTGGTTCTGTAGAATCAAACTGCAATGCACAAAACCTAACAAAAAGCTTAGCTCTAGTGTCCAATATGTCTCTTTTTTGCGGTTTTGAAACCATTCTAGATGTAAATGGTTAAAAAAACAATAGTTAAGATAAAAAAATGTTCTTTACAGTAAATTAACCGTAAACTTTACGGTCAATTTAATGGACATACTGCTACCGGTTACTTTACTGTAATATTAGAACAAAAATTCTAATAGTGTACAGCAGTCATATTCAGATACTTCAATATCGTGTATTATTTTTAAATCGTTATAAAAGTATTGTAACTGATATAAAATATAGCAGTAAATAGTAATATCAGTAAATAGTAATCAATTAAAGGTAAATCTAAACGTAAAATGGGAATCTAATTGTCAGGATCCTGATTCCTCTCCCACGCATTGGATTGACCCCTTGACCTGAGGGTCAGAGGGTGAAGGACACTGGAGGTGTCGTCCCCTACCTTGGGGGTGGAGCAAATGACTGTTTCTGAGGAGAGAGAGGAATTTTTAGATCAGATTAGTTTTGAACGCAGAAGAGTTGAGTTTTTAGTTGAACTATGTAGAAAAAGTATGAACGAAAAAGGGAGCAGTAGCGCTCCGAAACATTATACAATACAGCTCATGTATAGTTTTGTAACTAATTTTGTAAATAATTATATTAATCCAGAATAATGAAATAAATAAGGTATAACTGAAATAATCCTTGGTCATCCTTATTGAGGAGTTCTTTAAAAACGAACCAAGAGACAAAATGTCTCACACTAATCTTCTACTTTATGTATCTAAAAACTTAATTCTCCTTTAAATGTAATAAGTATTATTGAATGAATATAAATCAGTTTATTTCTCAAATTGTCAGTTTCCTTAGCTTTTAAAAATCCCACAGTTTAACAGTCCGGAGGTGGAAATATTCATGTAGATTTTTAAATACTTAAATTGGAAATCCTAATTTATACTTCTCATTCAAACAATAGCAACACCAATAAAAATTATTTTAAAAAAATTAACCGTAAAATTTAACTTGAAAAACTGAATAATTATGCACTGAGAAAGAAAATGTAGTCAAAACCACCAGAATATGGAAAAGTTTACCATGCTTCTAGCTCTATGGAAAAAGCAAAAAGCTCTGTATTTCTTACCAACGATTTTGTTAAAATTAACTATAAAATATGGTTTGATAATATGTGATAAATTTTTGTTAGCTTAATCATGATAACTTAGAGCTATAAATAAAAATCTTTCATCTGGTTAAGTATACTTTTAGATCTTGTATTTCTCACTAAATGTGTGGTAATAAGAACTAAATTTTTTAAAACCAGAATTTACGGTAAACCATAAGAACGGAAAAATTACCAAAAGAATGGTTTGAATACTTTACAGCTTGGTTTTTATTTCCAGAGTTATGTTTTTTTTCATCTTTTTTTTTAAAACCAGAACTATAATTATCATACATTGCGGTAATTTTACAAGATTTTTTTTTCTCCGTGTGTTCTACTAAATCAGTCGTATTCTACACATTCTTGAATCCTCATAAAAATATAATATTTTTCCTAATTGAAATTGTATCAACGATTTGCCACTAAATAAAGATCCAGTTTTGAAAGCAAAAATGTGTATTTATTTTTGCTAGGAAATCGAATCCCCCTAACAGACTCAAGAAATATTATTGAACGAATATCAGTCAGTTTATCCTTTTCAAATGGTCGATTCCTTCAGCCTTTTTAAAAATTGACGCAAAAACGTAGCTTGTCGATTGTCAACGTTAGGCGACATTTTCGGAAAGTTGGAAAAATTTTTCAAGGTCCGATTGACAGATCTTTTGGAATACTTTGAAATTCAACTCAGGGACTATTCTTTTTTTTTCATTTTTATATCTGATTTTTGACTTGGGTTGAAATTTATTTACTTTTTTATTGCATTTGTATCCATTGCAAAAATAACCATTTTGAAACTAGAAATATTCACTAGTTACCAATATTTTACCGTCTGCGACAAAATTTTGTGCAATTTTACCTTTCAATTTTTGTAACATTTTTATTATTGTGTAATGAATTATTGTAATACAATCTAATATGACAGGAACTTTTACTATTATTACAGCTGTAAACTGTAATTATAAAATATAGTAAATAAAATAATATAAAATTTTAGCGGATATTATTCAAATAAACAAAAATAATATTATAAATAATAATTCATAAAAATAAACTACCGTAACTTAGACAAACTGTAATCCATATTAATAAGCTATAATATGAAAACTGACTTTTTTAACTAAAATAATTTAATTATATTAATAATTTATAATGTCTTTTATGAAACATTAAACTGTAATAGTGACTATATGAACTAAATCAAATTACAATTATATTTACTACAAATTTTAAAAATTAAAAGTGAAAAGATTAGATGATAATTATATTTTAATTTACTTATTACGCTTTTATAGAACTATTTTGAGTGATAATCCATTCAGTATTAAGCTTTAGAATCATTAACTCACAATGAATATGGAAACAAATGTTTATTTCCTGATCAAAATTTTGGAAATTACTTGAATCTATGTCATAGGCACAAGAAGTATGGCAAAAATTTCCCCAAAAAAAAGTATGTAACAATAAACTATTTTGTCCTAAAAAATTTACAATATAATAAAATGTTAGGGAAACATTATAATAACTTAAGGAATTATAAAATATAAAATGGATATTTTTCTTTAATAAATATATTTCTTATACGAATATGATTTTGCCTTAATAAGCCTTTTTTTTACTATTTGAGCTATTTTTTCTTAAACTATTTAAGCTAATTATAAAAATGTGTAATGCAAAATGAAAATTAGAAAAAGTTACGAAATTATGATATAAAATTTTTGTATTTCTTTAAGAGGTAAATTGTTTAAACCAAATGTTCTTTTTTGCTTATAAAACTTTTATTTCTATTTATACTATTTTTTCCTCAATTATTTAAAATCTTTATGAAATGTGTAAAAGAAATACCAATTATAAAAATTGTAAAATTGTATTAGAAAAATCATAATGTTACTTTTTTCGATGAATTTTTAATACTAAGTGCTTTATTCCATATAAATGTTTCTAAAAATGCAAACTTTTTTTGCTAATTTTTTTTAAAATATTAATAAAAATGTGTTTAAGAAATGCAATTTATGAAAACTGTAAAAATTATTTTAAAAAATTGATATATATCGTTAATCAGAACATATATATCTTTATCAGTACAATTGATATATATCTTTAATCAGTCAATGATGGAATAGGTTTTTAATACAAATGCACTTTTTGTATATATATCGTATTTTTTTACTATTTTGACTATGTTTTTCAATAATATTTAAAATAGCTATAAAAATATGTAAGGAAAAATTCAATTTTTTTTTTTTTTTTTTTTACTTTCCANTAATCAGTCAATGATGGAATAGGTTTAATAAGAAATGCAAATTATGAAAACTGTAAAAATTATTTTAAAAAATTGATGTATATCGTTAATCAGTACATATATATCTTTATCAGTACAATTGATATATATCTTTAATCAGTCAATGATGGAATAGGTTTTTAATACAAATGCACTTTTTGTATATATATCGTATTTTTTTACTATTTTGACTATGTTTTTAAATCATATTTAAAATAGTTATAAAAATATATAAGGAAAAATTCAAATTATAAAAACTAGAAAAATTTCAACATAAAATCAACGTATCTCTTTTATAAATACAAATGCAAATGCAGTTTTTTGTACACAAACCTTTTCTTCAGTTTAGACTATTTCTTTTCCTAAATTATTATTAATATTTTAAAAAGCGTGTAAGTAAAAATGCAAAAATTATAATATTTAATATATCTATTTCCTTATTAAATCTATTTTCAATACAAAGATATTTTTTTGTAATCTTTTACCGTTTTTTTAATCTTTTACAATCCTTAGTAAAAGAAATTAAAAGTTTCAATCGTCAGAATCCTTTCAACTTCTCGTTTGTCAAATGAAATTCAAATTATCGTTTAAATATTTCACTCATAGATGTCGCTGCAAGTTGCATTAATTTTTCAAGCCACTGGTGCACGTTGATGGTAGCAGAAAAAAATTTAATGTAAAAATAATGAAACTCATAAGGGCGTTATATTAGTTACGCTTGCGATAAGCCGTATTAAACGCAGTCAAAATATCATGCGGTAGAAATTTAATGACTGTTTAATGACTAACAAAAGAGCGTAAATTAAAAGTCAAAAGTTGTTACAACAGCTCTGGACAGACACTTAGCAAAGTTTGTCGCTATAATTTACGTTTAGGAATTCTATGCATCCAAAACGTTCTCACGATGGAATTTTAGCTGTAACAACTAATTAAAAGATATTTTCTACATGAATTTACACATTTTCTTAACATTTTGAAAAATATAAAATTAATGCTTTGCGTGCCACGCCAATTAAAAATATTTCTGGGATATTTAAAAAGTTATTTTTTTTATTAGATAAATAATATCCTTTGTAACAAACATTATTTTGAATTAATATCAGTTTTGAAACAATTTTGGAAAAGTCACTTCCAAATTATTGCCTCTTTTATCTGAAGTTTTTTGTCAACATTGATGCCTAATAAAAACTAAAAGGCAACTATAAATAATTATTTTGCAAGAAAAATGTAATTGTCTACTGATAGGCTTTCAGCAAATTTTATGACAAATTTTGTCACAAACAAGTAAATTAACATTATAAATTTTGAAACAAATAATTAAATTAAAATTATAAGTTTTGCATCAAATAAATAAATTAACATCATAAGGTTTGTAACATTTATTGTCATAATCATTTTGAAGTAATTTCCAAGGTAACTTTGAATGTTGCTTTTTTTCTTAGGACTTTTGTATATCAGTGTTGTGCAATAATAGCAAAGCGACTACTTAAAAAAAACTTATAATTATTAGGATGTAATAAAAATATTTCTCAAACATAACATAAATTTTTTATAACAACATTGTCATAAAAAAAATATAGAACATCATGGAACATTGTATAGAACATCATATAGAGCAATATAGAACATTGTATAGAACTTTATGTAGAACATTATATAGAACAATATAGAACATTGTATAGAACATAAGTTCTATACGGCACTTGGTTTTATTAAGAAAAAAAAACAAATGAAAGTATCAAGATAAAATTCAATTATTTTGCAGATACTATATTACTTATACATGCCTCAAACAATGTTAACTGTTTAATATTTTTATTGCCATCTATTCGAAAAGCAATTTAAAAAAAATGTCTATGTAAAATTTTAAATCCTTTATTTTAGAATTTTATTTCAACAGTGTTGTCCAAAACAAAATTGTAATGAGAAAAAAATACCTTACGCCTTAATGAGAAAAAATAAGCTTTAATTTATAATTTAGCTTTTTCCAGATGCGGAATGTAACAAATTTAAATTTATTTTCAAAAAAATTCTAAAAAAATATCAAAGTTCTGTAGATTAGCTCTTTTGAAGTGCACAAAATAAACAAGGTGGATAAAATTTGTCTTTTTTCGTAAAATCTAGTGCCTATCACATAACTGAAGTTCATTTTAACGAAATATATTTTCCATTGATAAGAATAAAAAAATCTTTCAATTTTCAAATTATTTTCACAAATAATTTCTCGAAGGGTCATTAGCTAAAACATATATTATTTAAACAAAAACTAGTATGAATTTAGTATTTTGTGTAATGATTCAATATGTGATGCATTTTGGTAACTAACTTTCGATTTTTTTTCACTTTTCGCTTTTGAATAAAAATTTTTGTACCAAAACATATTCTTAACTATAAAGAATTATAAGCATTACTTTGAAAGTCAATTAATGCTTAAACTGTAATCGATCATAATGTCAAGGATAGGAAATTCTCTAAATTTTCCCAAGCCCGACCAGGCATGTTACTGTACAAAATACATGCCCAAACATCTTATGAAAAGTTATTTACGGAAGTACGAAAAATTGCAACCAAGTTTTTATTTTAATTTAATAAAATTCAAATAAGTCGAATTGGAATTCGTTTCGACCAGCCGTCGCCGGGACTCGAACCCGATTGAAGGCGAACTCTCAATCCCCTGAGCCACCACAGCTCAATATTATTGTTTTTTTTCTGCTGTTGTTTTTTTTAACATCCGTTGTTGAACAGCCGAACCAACTTTTGAGTTTACGACTACTAATGTTCAACCACGTAGCCTTGTAATTTTGAACCAATCCAGAAGACAAGGAAACTCCTGAATCAGTGAGGTATTGATTTGTTATGGGAACATGGAGGACTTTGCGACTCGACAGATTTAACGTGCATCAGTCACCATTTACTACACAAGGAGTCTTCGCTCGGCGGGGATCAAACCTACGAACTCTTGGACATGGGCCTAGCGCCCTACTGACCAGGCTATCCCGGCCTTTTTATTGTATTTGTCACAATTGATTTGAAAATAATGCGTGCATACTTTCTTATTAGATGATAATTCTTAAACTCATATAGGGTACTCTGTATTAATCACCGTTTCATAATGTGCGTTTATGAACATCGTCAGAATGTGGAAGAAAAAAAAACATGAATATTAGGGTATCAAATCAATATTTAAGATGGGAAAAGAAAAAAAATGGCTCTGTCAAAATTTGACGCATCCTTAATGAGAAATTTTGGATAAAGAAATTAAAACCCGTTTGATTACCGGATGAAACTTAAAAACGTTTCTGATAATCATCATTAAAATCTCTTCCGATTCCTCCACCAATCCTTCAAATTTCAAAGCACTCTGATTACTTAATTTTTTGTAAACGTTTTTTAAATCCTTTGCTGCAGATATAACTGTGGAAGGTTTGCATGGTTTTTTCTCTCCATGTAACACAAGTGTGGGTTAATTCTATCAAACAGTCCTTCTCGAGTTTGCTCCAATGATTGATCCAGGAGCTCCCTAGTCTTCTGGGTTGGGTGCAAAATCGGAGTTTCACATTGGCTACGGAGTTTCACATTGATAGTCGCGAACTCAGAAATTACGGCAGCTGCTCAAAGCTGGTTAGAAATCAAAATACACCGAAGAGACATTATATTATGACCACCCTGCTAATAACATGTAGCAACACCTTTAGCCCTCAAAACTGCTAGCATCCGGCGTGGCATTGATTCCACAAGGTGCTGATAGGTAGTCTGAGGTATCTGATACCAAGCGCTCACCAACTGGTCCTGCAATTCTCTCACATTGCGGGGCAGAACGAATTTGGTTTTCCAAGTAGGATACTATTGGATTAAGGTTAGGTTAATTTGGGGGCCAAGACATGACTTGAAAGTCACTGGAATGTTCCTCAACTATTCGACCCTTATGACATGGTGCATTATCCTGTTGGTAAACACCCTCCTCCGCAGGAAAAACTGTTGCCATGAATGGGTGAACCTGATCTGCAACTATGTTCAAGTAACTTACAGACGTCAGGGATTATTCTATGAGGATTATGGAACCTAATGTGCCGCATGAAAACTGTTCCTGGGCGAGAAACCATGAAAACCTGGGCGAGCCCATTGTTATAGATGGAGGGTGGTCATAATGTAATGACACTTCGGTGTAAAATATAATCAGATAAAATAAAATGACATTTTTTTTTAATAAAATCTATTTTAAGCGGGATCTTTAGGGACTGCCTGCATATTTTCGAATAATTTTTAAATATTATTTTTCTCTCATTCATACGACTGCATATTTTGGTGTCTACTTCAATACATTTTTTATATACAATATCGATTATATTTTAGATAAATAAAACTAGATACTCATATTTCATATTTTGCCGTATTACCTGCAATACAAAACTGAAAACTCCTGTCGTTCCTTTTGAAATTTTAACGACGGTATCTGTCACGTTCTTCAAACGGAATAACAAACATTGCAATACCATTTTATCTAAAAAGCATCTTTTAAAATGGACAATACAGGTTTTTTCGTAACCGGACACATAAGGANTGATGACTCTGCATTTTTTATTCGTATAACATCACGCTTCCGTCAAAAATAGAATTCTTCGGATTCCAAATGTTCTTGTTCCGAGGAAACGATGAGGTCTTTGTATCGATAGGATATTTGTTTTAAAATATTGAATGCCATGTAAAATGTATTTAGTTTTGCGTTAAGACTTGTATCTTCGGCAACATTTAATCCATATCTATGAATAAAATGAAATTTCTATGTTATACATTTTATAACTATTATATCCCGGTCTAACCCTCCAGCATAGCACCAGGCGATGCAGATTATCACAACATCTACAGATTATTTTTCACCTCAATTTTTTTTAAAAAAAAAGAAAGAGAAGAAACAACAGATGGGGAAAAATATGGCTAGCAAAAACAATTGTGAAGAAATAAAATTTAAGGATAGAACGAAAAAGAAATAATCTTGCGATTTTCATTCATGCAAAATAAGGAATAGTTTTCCATTTAAAAACAATTACGTCAGAAAAGACACTTAAATATTTATTTTTCTGCCCAGTTCCCGTGATATCATAGCGAATTTCATTTCAAGACCTTTAAATAGATGTAAATTAGAATACCATGAATTACAATGCTGTTAATTTCTTTCTTTAAAACGAAATATTTTATTTTAATAACATCATTTGCAAGTTAAATATTTCTTTCTGATTTAGTTATTAGGCTTAGTATAAGCGTCCGTTTCTTTTCCTTTTGTGTAAAGCTAAAGTAGAATTGCATAAAATTCAAGCTAAATTTCCGCAACATAAAAGTTTTTGTGTGTAACTTTTTTGTATTTAATCTGTGCAAAGATGCTAAATATATGTTAGATTAAGCTATTAAAAATCTTTGATTGACTTCAAAATCGCAGGCAAATTAAAAGTTTTGAATACAAAGCTGCAGTTTGACTCGGTAAATTCTGCTTCTGCGCCTACTGTTATGAATTAAAATTGCATAACAATATTAAAAAACATCCTGATGTACAATTACTCAATCTCGAGAATAATATAATGGAGCTCTATAAAATGAAAGGGTATTATTTTTAAATTTTTGGATACATATATTTTTTCTTTATTTCCAGTTTAGGCAAATGTTCCCAATTTAAATTTATGTGATAAAATTTCAAATTAATTTACTGTAGGATTTTGTAAAACTAAATTTAATTATCTAGTTCCAGACCTAAAATTTTTAAATGCTAAAACTTTATACATAATGATAATAAACGTTTAATGCAATGGCCGTTAATGATTTCGGATTTTAACTTTGTGTTTCCTAATTTTAAGCGTTGAATATGTGGGGAGAGTATTTTTTGACCATGTCAACCGTCATCTATGAAAAGGTACCCCGACATAGAGTCGAGTTAACATGTCTTATATACTAGTGAATTGTAGTTGTAATTTTGTAGTGGTAGATACGCTACAGTACTCCCCCACCAGAATTATAGCTATGATAGAATTCGATGAATGGATGCCACTAGTTGATTCATTGCTGTTTTTATACGAAGCCGGGAGAGCTGTATTAAGATCACCGTATTTTTTTTTTTGAGTGCTGAATGTGAGAGGTGTATTAACTTCACGGTTGTAGTCGCTCCTGTGTTGCCGTTAGCAGTCGAGTGTATGCAAGCCAACGTTGTGTGTGATCGGAGTAGCAACTGCGTGAGGAGGTGGAAAATGATGCAGTCACAAGTAGCAAGTCAACTGTTCAATGTGGACCATCCAACGAAGTAGGCGTTACTGCCGATGTAGGCGTATCCAGATCGAAGTGGGCGTTTTTGCCAAGGTAGGCGTGTTCACATCACGTCCGAAGGTCACCAATGTGGGGAGAGTAGTTTTAGACCATGTCAACCGTCATCTATGAAAAGGTACCCCGACATAGAGTCGAGTTAACATGTCTTATATACCAGTGAATTGTAGTTGTAATTTTGTAGTGGTAGATACGCTACAAATACATGCTTTTTAATAAAATAATTTGAAAGAAATTTTTAAAACCACAAGCATTGATGCTATAAAAAGCTGCATTTTTTAAATTACCCAATGTTTAGCTCTTAGCACCAAAGACACACTGTCAGACATTTCTGTGGAAAAAGGGTTAAAGGACAATTTATTTAATTTCTATTTTACCATATGCAAACAAAAAAGTCTAATGAAAGATGGTATTCAAACTGAAAAATTGTCTATTGACAGTAATTGCCAAATACGGTAAAATAACCGGAATTTAGGCGCGCAAAATAGGCCCAACTTACAAGCAACTTAGCTCCTTGCAGCTGGTATAAATTATAGCCGAGAGAGCTAATCTGTCAATCTAATGTCCAGCTGAACAGAGGTTCGAAATCCAGCATTCACAACGCAGTTTCTTATCCTTTCCATTACCACGTAATAAGTTTCTAATGATCTGTACTCCCCATCTGGTGACCCTGTACTGTTAAAATACGAAACTCTCATTCACGCATAGATAGTTGCAATTTAGTCAAAGATTTAGTCATAAATAGTCATAGAACTTCACTCAAAAATTTCTAGTATTTTCCATCACTAACAATAGATGGCGTCACCAGGCAAAATAATTAAGCCACGTTCCACGATTCTTTGAACAAAATACAACGAAACTCTCATTCACGCATAGATAGTTGCAATTTAGTCAAAGGTTTAGTCATAGATCTTAACTGAAAAATTTCGAGTTCTTCCCATCACTCACAATAGATGGCGTCACCAGGTAAAATAATTAAGCCACGTTCCACGATTCTTTGAACAAAATACAACCCAACTTGACTCCAATATCTATTATCTAACAAAAGGCCTAACACAGCCTAACTCTAATCTCAAGTAAAATTTCATTTTCAAGATTTTCTAACCATGATTGTTGTAAATGGTTTCATGACCGTATCATTTTGTATTCGTTATTTTTTAACCATAGCAGTTGCTAACGATTTTAAAACCGTAAATGTTTTCAATTGTAAACTCCACAGTTAATTAGATTGACAGACTGTTGTCGGTGATTTTACCGCAATTCTGGAATGGAAATTTTAAGTGTACAATATAGAACGAAATCTTTCTGGTAATAAAATCATGTGGAAACAAAGATTCAGATTATTATGAAATTGCATGGAAGAAACCTCTTCCGTTCATAATCCTGTTAGAATAATATTCTGCGTTCCTGCAAAACTTCCTGTTGAAAAACTATCAAGTGGATAAATACTCTCTAGGGAGACTGACCAATTATCCGAGAATTTAGGCATTTGATGTGCATTATTTTTTATCGCAGTGCATTATCTCGGAAAATAATAGAGCCATGTAAATGTTTGAACAGAATACTACGTACTCATAATAAAGTTACATTAAATTCTATGAGCATATAAATTTATGGAGATAAATTCTGGCATGGAAATAATCTTAAAGGAAAAATTATGTTGGATATTTGTTCTTATAAGGATAAAATATCACGGGGGCATATTATTATGAGAATAAAACCACGGAAGACAAGGGTGAAGAGAAAGGAAGGGAAAGGGACGACTGCTCAAGCATCCAGCGAAAAAAGGCATTAAGTTGATGACTAAACACACAAAACCTTAAGATATATTTCTACACAGAGGAAAATATCCTGATAAAATTACCGCACTGGTATGGTAATGACATTTCCGGTAAAAAACAACAACATAATTCTGTTAATGAAATTAAAACGCGCGGTTTTAAGCCATTTATTTGTATGGTAACGGTTCGTATGGAAATGGTTAACCGGAAATTTTGATTTTTAAAATTATAGTTCTAAATCATTATAGCACTGAGTGGGTGGTAATAAACAGCACATGTAGCAAAAGTATAAAATTTTAAAAAAAATTCAACCAAATAAGTTTTTTTCAAGGCCATGCTCTAGGGTATCATGATAAAATTACCAAATTTTACCAAACAGCATAGTAATAAACAATATTATATTGCTAATTTTATCAAAAGTTCTTTACGACAAAAGGTACGGTAACTTTTACCAAAGATCTTTGGTAAAAGTTACCGTACCTTTTGGTGCTCTCATGGAGGTAGAAACACGATAAATTTCTCCACATTCGGGCAATTTTTACGATAACTTTTTCTCAGTATATAATTTTTATTATGAAGCTAAATAACTGTCTGATGAAGAATGTTTTATGTAGAATAAAGTTTGAATTTTTAAAAAAAAATCAAAGTTTTAGAACAATAAACTTTAAATTTATTTTTCACATTTAAGTAAAACATGTAAAAATATTTTATTTTTGACAATATTTCTTTTATTTCTGGAATAATTATTATGCACTTCAGGTGAATTCCATGCACATATAAATTTATGTGGATAAACTTTCGCATGAACGTAATCTTAAGAGATACCAATCCTCTGCGTGGGGACATAATTTTATAAGAATAAAATCTTGAATTTCAAAATACATATGACATTATGATATTAGGGTCATAATATGTATTGTTATCAAATCATAATATGCATATTATATTATAATATGAAATGTTATTGATATTCAATGTTATGGGTATTATGTCATTAAAGGATATTATGTGGCTACGTGACAATTTAAAGCATATCAGACAATTCAGGGTTTTTTACTTATTCAGTTTTTTGCTTCATAGTCTGTATAAAATTTAACCAATGTCAGTATTAATCACTTAATTATCATTCAAGACAGCAAAATCAGTTTGGAAATTTTTGCACTTACTATATATTGTGACTATATTTGTTACTATAGATGTTTATTACGATATATATTATACGAATGGAAATGTTTATACTTTTAGAAAGTTCCAATTCGTAATATATACTCAAATCTAATGCTTGAGAGAACTTTAACATAGCAGATTTTCTTGGCAAAGCTTTGATGTTACAGACGCCAAATGTGTCGTTTCATTCGATGTTTCGCTTGAGCTAGTGTCAAATAGACTAGAATATTTTCTTATCGAACTGGAATAGTAAGTTTGGCAGACTTTCTTTCCAGGCGAATATGGGATTAAAGAGCTGCCAACATTTCTCAGAAAATCTTTGGATGGCTCAGAAGCTTATCTTCTATTTTATTGGTTTTCAGGTTACAAGAAACGGATGGAAATTTCTTCGAAAACTTCACCGCCCTATCTTGGAAACAGGAAAACCGGAGACTTCAAGCTGCCAGAGAGGTGAGTTATATTGTGTATAATTCAATAAAAATAAGCATTTTTCTGTCGCCAACTTTCTCATAAATGGAGCCGAATGGATTGTTTTCGGTATCGGAAAGATATCAAAGAGGATTTGATGGCAATTTATTTTCACGCCAGGGGTGTTTATTTGAAATTACTGAGAAATATAAAATCAATATTTTTTCTTCTTCTTCAAAAGATTCTGGTATTAAATAAAAAGTTAATACATTTGTTCTTAAACTTTTGAAATTTTATTCAAGGGAGGATGGCGTAAATATCAATGAAAATAGTTTTTAAAATGAAGTTAAGTTTAAAATTTTCAGAAAAAGCAAATCAGAAAAAGCAAAAGAAAATAACTTATGGTTCATTAAGCTTAACTTATCATTTGTGAAAATTTTCAATCCATGTTCAATTTGCGGAAGTTTATAATTCACGACAGAAAATTTCATTAAAATAAGTAGCTAGTAAAAACAATGTAAGAACTATGATTATCTGCTTTAAAGCTTTAAATATAGACGAGTCATTTTTATTAAATTAAAAATGAATATATTCTTAAAAATGAATTTAAAATCTTAATTTTTGACCTTATGCGGGAATTTATGGTTGAAGTGTTAAATTCTAAAGGAATCATAACCAAATTTAAATTAATAATCGATATTGGCAAAATTATTTAAGCAATAAAATTTTTGTTATTAATTTTGCCGAAGAATTTTTTTTTTAAAACTGGTTAACTGCCAAATTTATATTCTTTTGAAAATCTTAAATTCTTTTAATACAAACTAATTCACTCTCCACTCATTTTCACTCACTCTGATTCGCCAATTTGGTGTTTTTACGATTCACTGAATCATTTTGTATCTTATCATCTGATCCATAAATACACCGATTCACTCACTCATTTTCTGAATAGTCCATTATCTTATCGTACTCCATTATATACTGATTCATTCAAAAACGTCGATTCATTTATTCAATAGTAGGTTGATTCAATGATTCCATCATTAACTGATTCTTCAATTCACTGATTCGCTTTCTTTCTTTTCTTCAACTTTGTAGCCTTTATTCACTCATTATTTAAATTAGGCTGATTAGAAACGGATTTTACGAAAACGGAAACCTTTCAAAATATGATTTCAAAATTAAAAGTAAACACTCTTAAAATAAACCACTAGTATACATCTTTATAATGTATGTTTCAGAAATTTTAATACAAGTGTGTACATAATACACTTTTTTGGAACCAACTTCAACATTATCTCAATTCAATGGAAACACACATCCGTTATGTGTTTTCTGAATCTGAACTATGCCGGGTAAGCAGAATATATATGATTTGAAAAATTTAATTAAACTAGCATAATATTTTACACGTTAAAATAATTGTTAGCGACAAAAAGTGGGAAAATATAAGAAAAATGAAGTTTAAAAAAGTTGTTAGCTAAGTAAGATAAACTATAAAGTAATTAATAAAGTAAACAGTTAATTATAAAGTTACTGCGCTAGCTCTTTCTTATGGATTATTTGGAACAAAAGTTTAATTTTTTTTCTTGGAAAATGTATTAAAATCCATCGATTAAATATTTTTAAAAAAAAATGATGACTGCTTTAGAGCTTTTAATCTCATTTTTAATAACGTTCTTTTAAGTAACTGTGCAAACCTTATACTCTACAAATACTGTTCAAAACCCTATATTAAAAATATTTTTGCTTAAAACTTTAAACCATGCTTTCGGAGAAATGAAAAAATGAACTTTCTTTATTTAGTGATAACTAAGTGTTATTTGGCTTCGGGAAGTTAAAAAAATAAGTTTAACTCTAAATCAAAATGAAAAAAAAAATTTATAATAAAACTTCTTTCATGTAGGTATTCTTGCAATTTTTAATCGTTTTCATGTCAACATCTAGAAATTTTAATATTATTTTTTAGGTTTGGTAAAGTCAAATTTTACTTAATAGGTGCATTTATTAAAATATTGTTTTTTTTTCCAGAACAGCTTAACATAAACTATCTATGAAGCAATGAAAATCTGCAATAAAAAGTATAAGCACTTATTTGTACCATTCTTAAAATTCCCTTTAACTTAAAATCAATTTGCACCGTAAAATATATTTTTGCCGTAAGATTTTATACCGTAAATTTAACAGTAATATTTATTTAATTACCATGATCCAGAGATTTTATAGCAAATATTGTCAAAATTACGGTGTGTCAGATTATTTGTTTTGTAAAATTTTACGGTAAAAAATACCGGCACTCAGGGTGTCAATACTTTTTTTATCCGAACTTTTTAACAGTGTGAAAGTTACAAAAACCGATTTTTTCTTTTATTCAGAGCTATGAGCTGTCTACTTTCAGTCCTTTGATGATATTTTTTCTGACAGGTCGTAAAATGAGAGATAAATTAACAATCATGATATATAGAATGATACTTTTTCTGACAGTTAGTAAAGTGAGTATTATAAATTGACAATCATGATAAAGGAAAATTAAATTTGCAGAGCTGTTAAAAATGTTATCAGTTTTTTTATAGATAATTTAGTAATGAAAAAATATATAGTAGATGCTTAAGATGAGATCGACAAACAAATCTGCTTTCCGTTTTATTAATAGTACAATAAAATGAAGAGTTTAACAGAATAACTGAGTCAAAAACTTAAAATGAAGGTTTAAAAAATCATTTGACAGAACAATAATTTTAAACTTGATGCTTTTAAGAGTGCAATTAATTATATTTTCCATGAAGTCTGTTCTTTAGTTAAGTAAAAACTATGTTAAACCTTTGTTATCAAATCCCCTACATTAAAAACAAATTAAAAAAGTTGACATTAAGCTTTCACTAATGAAATAATCTTACATAAAATTGAAAAATCTTATGCTTTGGAAAAGGGTTGAATCTTTGTGGAATGCTTTTTGTCTAATGCTCAATTCTTAAATTTTTATAATTAATAATACAAGCTAATAATAAGTAATACGGTTATAATTAATAATACAAGCTAATTATAAGTAAGTGTTATATTGAAATGCTGCATAGATGCAGAGAATACAAGTGCATGCAAATGTTCCTTAAATATTTTCTTGTGCACTAGAACTAGTCCATTAACGTATTTCTCTTCAAATACTCCACTCTGATTGAAAAAACAGAGAACATATTTTTGATGTTTAGCTTTCTTAAAAAGTAGTTTAAGGAACTGGAAGATTCCCTTTCTGTATCCAGTGATTCATTTGTAGGTAATGCTGTACTGAATTTCAGTTTTTCCTAAATTAAATTTTAAGAAAAAAAACATTTTCTCAGTAAACATATATATCTAATACTAAGAATTCCGAAAAAAATAAAACCTTGTTTAAAAAAAGAAATAAAAGCTTAACAAAAATGTTCGGCAGAATAGAAAAAGAAAAATGCATGATAAAGCAAACCCACCGGATTTTCAACTTGAAAAGAAATAGTCAATTTCCTGTTCTGTGGACAACAATTCACATTCTTTTTTGAAGTTTCTATTGCACGGGAAGCGAAGATCCTGAAATTATTCCGGTATTCAAAAGCTGCTGCCATTCAGACAAAAATGAAAGAAGAGAAGAGTCTTGAATATTTCTTTTGTCCAAAAACGAGAACATCAAAAATGCTTACTTAATTTTTTTTTTAATAATGGTGTGATAAGCGTATTTATTATTATATTTTAAATTTACTAATGAGTAAAACAAAAAGAATTTACTGTAAAATAAATAGGTAAAAGATAGCAATAATGGCCTACAGCGGTGGTTTTAAATAAGATCGAAATAATAGGTAGATTAAAAATTTTAACTAATTTAAAAGCCAAAAAAAAAGCACTCATTAAAAATTTACTACATAAAATTTGTAAAGATACTATGTTTAGTTTGTTTGAAAGTAAACATTATTTATTTTTTATTTCTATGATCTGCTCTTTATGTATTAATTTTTGTTTGTTAAAAGTATTGTTCGTTAGCATATTGTTTATATCTTTATAAACTGAACCGTACTTGCTTACAATTTCTATTCCGATAAGAAGAAAAAAAGAAATAATCGGGAAAAAAAACATTTATAAAAGCTGCATTCAACTATTATAATATCTTTCAAATGTACAAATTTTATGTTTCTAATTTTATTTAATTCCTTTTATTTTGTGTTACATAAATTTTTTACCCTTCATGAACTCATAACTTTTTTATTCTCCACGTTGTAAGCTACTCGTTCTTTGTTTTATCCTACAATTTTGGAATTCAATATAAACGATCTGTATTTTCATATTCAAGATTCTTTACAAGAGATGCACATTGACTAATAAATGGTATTTTTTTACTGATTCATGCATTTAATTTATGTTTGAGAGTGTTTGTGGTTCTTTTTCTATGAAGTAGATTGTTATAGTCATGCCCATTTTGCCAAAGCAATAAAGAAAAAATAAAAAAAAAAGACGCAAACATGGTCCTTAAATAAACTAACATGTATCAAATTTAGCCATACTTTATCCTCACATAAAAATATTGCTTTAATATTATTGCCAATTATTTTTATTGCCAATTATTTTTATAATGTTAAAGAATCATTAATATGTTGTTGTATCAAACTAAATATGATTTCATTTCAGGTATTTACAGGGGCTTGAACAAATGCAATGCAGATATTTTATTATTGCAAAACTAATTTTTAACAGGTTATGATACAAAAAATATACTATTTCTTACTTATGAGCCATAAATAAAAGAACGTGTATCAAATTCTTTCTAAAGTCAAAGAAATATGGAAGTAAAAAAATTTCACTCCAAATAAAAACAATGTAAAATTAATTATTATGATGATTGCATTTACTGAAAATTAGGAAAAATATCTAACCAAATAAAAATATTTTATCCAGGGCTTGCTGTAACTCCAACAGGTGCAGTTTACTAAATTCAAGAAAAAGTTTTCATAATCCATATTTATGTATTTCTCTATATTTACATACTTGTATATTTCTTTTATATGGTACCATGAACATATTCTTCTGTCTATTGGCAACACTATAGTTATTATCCATTATAAGGACGTTTTAAGTAATAGTTGAAGTATTAAACAATTAGTTGTACTTTAAATATTTATTTAGATTCTTTTTGTTTGGTGGTCATAAGTAATAATTTTAGTGGCAAATTTAGTAGAATACTGAACTATACGCTAACTATTTATTCAGAATAAATTTGTAATTTTATAAAAATGAAAGCTTAATTGCATGGTTATTATTTGGATTTATTTTTGATCCTTTCAAAAATGGCTGAAGAACTTTTATACTTAAATAGTGCTATGATGTCGCATTCTGTCATACCAATTATTGGTGATGGAGCTTGCCTTTACGAGCAATGACATATGCAGATAATACGATACTCAAGTTATGGCTCAAGAGGAGCTTGAAGGAATAGTAAAGCACGCAATGGAGCATTGAGATGAATTATTAACTCATAAAACAATCATTTCACACGACAGAGATGGAAGAAATTGTAATACTTCTGCTGCCTACTATGAAATGTCCCGAACTCATATTTACGGTGGTTTGTGTAATTTAATGTCTTCCGGACAGATGTGAAATTATTACTAAAATTTAATACATAAAAAGGTTTGCCAAGATGGTGGACATTTCTTGAAACAGTCAAAATGGAAATCATACCACTACTCGTGGGCAAAGTAATGTATTATTAATACCTATTAAAGATCTTAGGATTAGAAGAGGAGTTGAAGAATTAGAACATTAAAATACAGTTCATTTCGCTTCATTACTTTCAAAGTCTATACCCATAGACTCTATAGGTAATGCAAGATAATTTTGAAGGGTGACCAAGTTGGTTGCCCAAGGCGGCTTGTATAGATGCCTTCATCTTGTATTTATCAAGTATTGCAGTAAAATTTGAAATTATGAACGTTTTATCAGATTTTAGGGTTTTACGCCTTTAGTCTTAAATGCAAATTAATAAACTCCCAAATAAGTAATTGAAATCATATGTCTATTTATATATTGAAATACATGTGGTGTATGTTTCATATATAATGAAAAGAAATCGCTATATTGTCTGTTACTTCCACCGTCACACTGCAATACAAATAAGCAAACTTACTTTATAAAATATCTTACAAAACAAAACATTTTCCTTCATCCCGAAGAAATTCTTTTTTTTTTTTTCTCGAACTGTTAGAAGAATAAACATATTTTAGTTTGCAAACTTGTTGTTCATTCTAATTTCATACATGGATGCGGCCATCATTTTTGATGTTGCATTATTTTCCAAAGTTGCAAAAGAGTATGGAAGTACAAAAACAAAACAAAAATTTCCAATCTGGAACGTGATCACTCGTAAAAAAGTACCAAAAAGGATTACTAAAGAAAAAGGAGCACATTTCCTTTTAAATATGTATGAGTTGTTTTAGAAAACTTTCTCTTGAAAAAGCGCACCATGGAATAAAAGCAAATATCCAATCAAATGCATGCTTGAGAAAGCTTTGCATTCACACAATTTTCCAGAACTTGAATTTGATCGAAAAGTTTCTGAGAGATTCCAAGTAAATAGGCTTAAATAGTATAGCATTTAAAAACCCTAAATCTTGTTGCTGCCGCATTTTAAAACAGATGCAGAAATAAAACGTTACATTTATTCCAGTAAAATGTTATAATGTGAAGCTTTAAACTGTTTAGAGCATTTTTCTGAAGTAAAGTATTTTTTTTTTTAAGAAATAATATTTAAAATGTTATGTAAATTTGTAGCAATTACACCTAAAATTCCCTTACTCACATCAACGCATAATCTGATTTACTTTACGTGTACTGCACAGTTACTTTAAATCTTAGTCACATGAATGGGAGGTATATGAAGCATTCGAGATTATTAGGTGGACCGGGAACTAAGGTAGTTTCGGTGCATTAAATGTTCGTTTGTCTTAAAAACCAAAACATTTCTTTAGATTCGATACATTTTTGAATCTGCATTGAAAGGTCGTTGCTAACGAGGGTGAATACATTATTGAATAAAAATAAAATCTTGAATACAAATATCAAATTATTCGAAACGACGTTAATTTCTGGACCACCTAATATATAGCTACACAAAACGGACCAATGCTTTTTAAAAGAAAATTATTACGAAAAAAATCCCGATTACGGTTCCATACAGAAACTGCGCACGGGCACCGTTAGAAATATTTCGGAAAATATTTTTAAATAAAAATTCACTTAATTGTTATTTTACCATATTCAATCAAAACATTCAAATAACCATTAATAAAACGGTATTCAAACTGTTAACTCTGAGAAAAACCGTATATTACCTGATTTCTCCTAATACGGCTAAATAACTAGAATTTCATAGCAGGAACAAGTCCTGCCTAATGAATCTACTTAGATCCTTGAAGCTGAGTACATGTTATAACAGAAGGCTTATCTATAACTCTCATGACCAACAGAATGGGGTTTGACACTGCAATATTTCCTCCATTCCATTCAGAAACATAAAGAGTTTGCTGTGGCCTGTACTACCTAATTTGTGACCCCATACTATAAGACTATTTTCATCCACGCATAGATGGCAGCACCTTAAAGCTGCTTAACACGAAGAAATCTTCACATCTCTTAAGAGAGTTCTTTACATCTCTTAAGATAGGTGAAACAACCAAATAAACTAATTAAACCGCTTTCTACTATTAATATGATAAATCACAACTCAACCGCAATTTAACTCAAATGTCCTTTCCCTTACCTAGTCAAATTCATTTTTTACGGTTTCGAGACCATGATAGTTGCAAATGGTTAAAAACACGTATAGTTTTGTACTCATGGTTTTTTACCATACTAGTCGTGAGCTGCTTAAAAACTGGAAAATTAAAAAATGTTCTGTACAGTAAACATTAAGGTTAATTGGATGGGTAGACTGCTGCCAGATATTTTAACGTATTTTAGAATGAAAATTCTAATAGCGGGATGGCTATTACTATTAAAAGTTTTTATTATTAAAAGTCATCGAATGCATCATCAAGAAACTTATAACTGATATCGATTACTTTGGCTTTTATAACTGCATAAAGCTTCATAAACCTTGCTTGCATATTTATGGAAATATGGACACTTTTATTTAAAAATAAAAAAAAATTGTCTAGTATATTTTTCCTATAACTGTAAAAATATTCAGTAAAATTAAACAAGATTGTTTAAACAATTAAAAAAATTGTCACAATATTATTGTTTTGAAATTTGAAAAAAAGTTTGTGAAAAGTTTCAAACCTTATTACCAAGTATAAAAATTCGTATGAACTAATTACATTTAAAGTAACAAAATAATCTTTCAAGTATTTCATGAGAAATAAAAAAAAAATCTATTCCTTTATTACAGGGTAATGTATAATATATATNTAGATAGATAGATAGATAGATAGATAGATAGATATATATATAGATTGATAGATAGATAGATAGATAGATAGACATAGATATAAATGATACACACTGTAAAATATAAAGTAAAAATCACAATATATATTATACGATACTCTATCTACTTTAGAGCACAATAACGATTAAAAAAATCAATAAAAAGATTTCAGAATTAAATTTATGAAATATATTGGCTCTAAATTCTACTACGTGTAGAAAATGATTATGTTTGGAAAGGAATCCAAGTTATTTTTCATCAATCTTATTGAAAAATCGTTGTTATGAAAGAAATATTTCAGTTACCAAAGCAAAGTCATTAATCATTTATAATGCCGAAACATGATCATTTTAAAGAAAACTTGACGGATGATTTACTTTGAGATCTATGAAAGCTGTACTCCCATCCTGATTCTATTTCTTAAGTATTGTGTGTATAAAATATGTCCAAAAAAATTTAATTGTTTTTGTTAAACGCCGTAGAAATTTATCTTTCATAATGAAATTATTTTACTGAGAACAAATTAATTTGTTTAATTATTTCAATAATAATATACCGTTTCTTCTTAATGGCCCGTTAAAGAAAAACGGAAGGACATACAGAAGTTGGGTTTGCTGTATGCAGTTTAGGAAACAAACTTGCAGCTTTTTCCTTGTTCTCACTTTTCAAAATTAGTTACAAAAATAGTCAACCGATGGCGCTGTTTACTGGTATTTTCTGTTTCATGTCAGACCATTTTAATTTAAATAAATATGGACGACTGTTAGTTTTACCCTCAAACAACACCATATTATTGCTAATAACAGCGTTTTTTTAATGTTTATGATAATTAATTGATCTGTTAATTAATAATAATTATTGATTGACTACTTCAATTTATAATTAATTCACTACGTCACCTGTTAACATTCTCTGTAAATAATTTTAACATTTTCAGAAAAAAATTTAGTTTCCTTAGCAGAATACAACTGTTTTCTTTACTTTTTCTTTATATGCTTACATTTTCACAGATAATTATTTTTCTTTTCCATTTTTGACTCGATTAGGTTTCGCAGCATATTTTCCCCTTTTTATAAAAGAAAATCTTGCAATCTTTGCCTTGATTTTTAATGTATTCAAATCAAAAGGACAAAATAACCAAAAATGTTAATTAATTCATTAAAACCTCTCGTTAAGAAATTAATTACATGGTATTTTGTGAAAAATCGGTTTAAATTTCACTATTAAAATTTTCAAGTGAAGGAAGTTTGAGTGAATACTTTATTATAAATCCAAACAAACATTTTTAAAATAAATTTTTCTAAACTATGTGCGAGAAAATATATGTGTATAACTTTTTTTAAAAAATTACGTTTTATTAAACAACTCCTCATGCTCCACAATATATAACATGAGGATTGCAGAAGTAAGTGGACAAAGTACAAATGAAAATAAAAATTTCAACGAAACAAAATAAGAATTAAAAATGTGCATAACTTACCTCGATTTTTTGAAAAATTCATATTTTTCTAATTTAAAATTTATTTTGTGTAAGAATTCATTAATGGATTGAAAATAATTTTCTATTTCTTTAATGTATTAACTCTTAAATACAACTGATACTTTTCTGCATAGATAAAAAATATAAAAGTTGTTTACTTTCCAAAATAAAATAATTTTTACTAATTTAATTCAGATTAGCTAAAGCAGTTGGTCGTGTTTTCCCAGTTTTTCTCGATTGAGACTGTTTTCTTATACATTTTCTTAAACTTCACCTCATTGTCAAGTAGTTATTTTTTTCATAGGAAATTAAAACAAAATGAAAGTTTTATTATTCAAACCATCCTAAGAGAAATGCCAGCTAATTTTTTCATCTTATTTTTAACTAATTATGGGATCATTATGCATAAAAAATAAGGAACTTTCATCACTTCTTCAAATTTGTGAATGTTTTTATTAAAAAGTATTTTTTTTATTCGTTTAAACGTATATTAACATTATTTTTCCGTACGTATTTAACGTTTTACGTATTTAACATTATTTTCTATTGAAATCAGTGTCACTTTTTCGCCAAATTTGCCCGATACAATGATGACAAATCGATAAGGAAAGATAATAATAAGAGAATCGATAATCGATAAATCTAAGGGAAATCGATTAGGCAAATATCAAAAATGCGAAAACTGACATTTTTCGATGTACCTTTTAAAGGAATCTACTTATTGGGATATTTGAAATTATATCAGTAATGGGATAATGCTTTAGCATTAACAGGAACACTTTTTAAGTAACGAAAGATTTTTGATGAAACTTCTTAAAAAAATTGAAGGTTCTCCACTCATAATGCTTTAAAAAAATTTCTGCTAAATATTTGTATTAAGAGTATTCACAGTTTAATGTAAATGTAAATATTTTGTGAAAAAAAAAAAGCTGAAACAATATCTTGTTAAGATGCTGAGAAAAGGTATATCAAAAAAAGTCAGTTTTAGCATCATTGGTATATGCCCAACCGTCTCCCCTTCATGATTCTTCTGAGGGGAATTCTAGAACTTATTTTAATAATTTAAAAAAATAATTTAAAAGAAATATTTCGTAATATATATAAACTGCTGTTTGTAGAAAATGCAACACCATGAAAGAATCATCAGAATCAAATGAAATTTAATGCAGAAACGACTTGTACTGATACAAATAAATGATGAAATTTTCAAAACAAAAGAAACAAATTAAGCGTCCGAAATCAGTATTTGGTGCAGCCACCACGCGCTGCAATAAGTGCTGCTATACGACGTGGCATGGAGTCAAACAGATGTTGAATATCTGCTTGAGGAAGAGAATTCCATATCGCTTGTATGCGCAACCAAAGTTCGTCTTTGGAAACTGCAGGACGCGGATCACGAGTGAGACGCCGACCAACCATATCCCACACGTGCTCAATAGGCGACATATCCGGCGAATAAGCAGGCCAAGGAAGAAGTTGCATGCGTTGTGCTGAACAGAAGTCTCTAACAGTCCGCGCAACATGTGGGCG
>NC_092212.1:47686771-47704121 GCF_043381705.1 Parasteatoda tepidariorum | reverse complement strand
ATTTTCCAGAGAAGTCTATTTGACCAGGTAATCCAAAACATTGCTAGATGACTTCCTATTGTTTGGCAGTAAGCTATTGTTACCAATCAATCTAAAGAAAAACTTTCAAATTCTTATTTTTAATATATATACAGGGTGTCTCAGTTAAGCGTTTCAGAACTTCTAAGAGGGGTAGGGGGCATCCCTACGACTCGAAATCATACAGCAATGTGCGGTCGGAAGTGCTTTCCTGAAGCGGTGACGTACACAGAAGCACAATAAAGAAAAGAGACCGTAAGTGAAAAATACATTGAAAATATAATAATACATTGAAAAAATTACATGGCCTCCTCGGTCACCCGATCTATCATGTCTTGGTTTCTGGAGTCATATGAAAACACTAGTTTATGACACTCCTCTTGATAATACTGGTTGCAAGAATCGCAGTAGCAGCCTGCGAAAAAATGCCTGGAGTATTGCAGAATGTTCGAATGTCCATGCGCCGGAGATGTGAGGTGTACGTTGTAGCCAGAGGCAGAAACTTCGAACACTTACTTTGACCCATGTACCATATAACTTTTTCAATGTATTATTATAGCGATTTTTCACTTACGGTCTCTTTTCTTTATGATGCTTATGTGTACGTCACCGCTTCAGGAAAGCATTTCCGACCTCACATTGCTGTATGATTTCGAGTCGTAGGGATGCCCCCTACCCCTCTTAGAAGTTCTGAAACGCTTAACTGAGACACCCTGCATATATATATATATATATATAAATAAAAAGGGAGAGAGATTTTACAATTAAAAGAATTTTTTTACATATCATTATCGTTTTCATACTCTTATCTCAATAAAAATTCCTTTCTGTTTTCTTAATTTTAAGCAAAAAGAAACCACAAGTAACAAAATTACGACATCTTTTTAAAGAATATTCCGTTATACTTGGAATCACCCCCGCAATTTTTAAAAGAAAAGAAACGTAGCCCATTGACTCACGCACAAAAAAGAGAAGGGTGTAATAAAAACGGACAGGATTCTGATAGGAAAAAAAATAAAAACATTTACATCCTTGAATACCTCAATTGAGCCAAGTCTGTGTTATTATTTAGTTTCTGTTTCGCCAACGCCATACGTGAGTAATAGTGGTAAGACCGGCTAAGTTAAGAACTTGGCGATGGTAGGTAGTTAAAGTTAGATTCGGTGACAACCGACTAAGCGCATTTTTATGACTTTTCTTGAGATTGTGTTGAGTTGTTAAGTGACTGGATATAAAATTAACAATGGATGAAAGTAGCGATAGGGAAGATGGAGACAGTGTTTTTGAAGAGGTACGTGAGCTCTGATTCTATTTTTACAGCACTTCCTCACTTCTGATGATTTATTTATTTTTTATTTTTTTAGTGTCTTTAAGTATGCTTTAAAAACATAAAAAATTCATTGTTAATAACAAGAATGAAAGATTTATTTTCTGTCTGAAACTATTTTTGGATCACTAAGTAAAGAATCAGCATTAATAATTAATTATCGATGATTTTGTTGACCTTATTTTCAATATTATCCATCTGATATTTTTAAACCATCACTCGGAATGTGGATTTTAAAATTTTGTTAAATGAAATTAACTTTAATTAACATATTGGAATTAATAACTTATGACGATTAATGAAATAAAAAGATAATGTTTCATGTTTTTATGCTGGTTTAAGATATTTTACGCGCTATAGTATAGTGTTCTTCTTATCTGACAATTACGAAGATTTTTCAAGTAAAACAGAAGTATCTTTTTTCATTTTAGCTACAAGAATAATACAATAAGAGAAAATTATAATTTTTATTAAAATAAATTTTGTCAGATAATTATTTGTTCATAGTAAAGTTTATCAAATTCCTCTATTTTACTCGATAAATGGGGATTGATTCTTCCCTATTGTTGCTAAGAGATTGTTACGTCTCAGAAGTATATTTCCCCCAAACAACGTAAAGTATTTTATGGCAACTATCTCCAATAAAGTCACCTAATTAGCAGAGACACTTTGCCCCCCTTACGTAAAATAAAAAAATAAAAAAAATAATTAAAAAAATTTCTATAGATCATGTAAATTAAATTTTTGCATACCTCTATAATTACTCATAGCTTAATAATTTTATATCCTATAAATTTGCTTAACTAATTGTGTTAAAAACTTTTTGTTCCTGAAATAAAAATGCATAGTAAATATTTCAATTATTTATATATCAGTTATTTATATATTAACTGATATTATAATTATTTATATATCATTGTTCATCACCACTAAAAAATACTGCTATTTTTGTACAAATTTCTTGCTTCCCTGAATTAAAAATCTTCTCTTTCTTCTCGTAATATGTATTAACTGATAATATATTCTTCAAAACTAGTTATGTCAATTATGACAACTTTCCGTCTCTGATTGCGCTATTCGCAGATATGGCATAAAATATATTACCACTATACTGTGAAAAAAGAATGGTAAAAAAAAAACAGAATAAGAGAAAATTTACCGTGTTTTTCTTACTGATTGGAAACACCATAAATCTCAGTAATTTTAACCAAACGTTCTGATAACGATTTTAGTAAAACTAACAATAAGATAATCTGAGATAAAAATTTGGTAAATGGGGTAAAATTTGATAATTTTTATCATGATACCTTAAAGTATGACATTAAAACCATTTATTCAGTTCAATTTATTTTCATAAGTAGTAATTTTTATGTATAAAAACAATTGCAACTTTTAAACTATTCGTTCTATTGACTCGAGTTTCATTCTATTAACTGTAAAAAAAAACATTGGAAACTGTATCTCACTTGTTTACATAACAATACAAATTTGTAATAAGGTACAAGTACAAATTTGTACTTTTTGTACAAAAAAATTCTATAATTTCAAAATAATGGAGTTTTTTCTTGGATTAAGCTTATGTAATTCAGCGTGAAAACAATCGAAAACAGTGCCTCACTTGCTTGTGTTCAAATCTCCTCAAATCCCTCAATTTCCATCAAAAAAGGGTGAAGCGTGCAGAGAAGAGTAGAAGAGTATCATTTAATATTAACATAAAAAAGTCTTTTGTCAAAAAATATCTGAGAGATTAATTTTTCTTAAGAAACACTCTGTTTTTTGCCATAATTGACAAAATAATATTTTGACAAAAAAGTCGGAATAATGGGATACCGTAAAATGATATTTTAGCTGATGGTGTCTCACAATTGAACTCTAAACGAAACTAAAAATTAAATTGAATTTACATATTCATTAATGGCGATTTCCAGACCAAAAACGTCTTATGATCAGGATTCACAATTTTGCGAAAAAAATAAGAATGGACAAAAAACTGTAGAAAGAATTGGGCTTAAAGTTGAACTGTGACGTATATCTAATGAAATGAGCCGTATAAATGATGGTGTACCTATTGAACATATGTTAGAAAAACTGGGTTGGTTTAACTTTTATTTTATGTATTATTCGTTCACTAAACCTGTGGTCTTTAACCCGCGGACCGGCACAGGGCAGCCCAAAGAAACTTTAACTATTTCCCTTTTTATAATTATTTCTACATTTAAATATTTCTACTTTTCTATTTCTATATTTCTCACGAATTTGTACGACTTTCCATGAACGGGAGGTTAACTGAGAGCTAAGAGACATCACAGAGAGCCACACGAATACAGCTCATGTAACTGTATTTTATTTTGAAATCTTGTTTAAATACAATTAAATTAAAATTAGCAAATCAAAGTAATCTATAAACAATTAACGTCTTCTCCTATTCAGCAGCCCATAATAAAATGGCCAAACGTTGACCGGTGCGGGGTGATAAAAAGGTTGAAGAACACTGCTTTAATGAAACAGTTAAAATATGCCACTGAATCTGGGAAATGTTTTAGGAGAATCCTGTATATTATAAAAGCTAAAGGGAGAAATAAAAATATAAGTGTGACTACCAGTGTATGTCTTATTTTATGGTAACAGAAAATATGGTTAATAAGATCAATGCATTTTAGAAATATTTCAAACCTAATGGTTTAAACATTTTCCCGTAGTAGTATCATCCTGTCAAGAAAATATTGTAATCTGGGAAATTTTTTTAGGAACATCATGTATCCCGTAAGGCTACAGAGTGGAATAAGAATATAAGAGTGACTACCAGTGTATGTCTTATTTTATGGTAACAGAAAATATTATGATTAATAAGATCAATAAACTTCAGAAATTTTTCACACCTAATGGTTTAAACATTTTCCCGTGGTAGTCTCATCCTGTCAAGAAAGAATTGTATTTCATCTTACAACTTCCGGCAGTAAATTTTACTACGCACGTCATTCCGCGATTTGGTAAATGACATCATTTTTCATTCACGAAATTGTTAAACAAATAATTCTATCCTCTCTTTGATCTACTAAAACCTTTCCTTTGTTATCAGAAAAGAATGAACAAGTTTTTAAAGCGGTTATTGTTTTTTTTCCCTAAGTTTTATGATTTACAGATGTTCTTGTCAATGCGGATAGAAGAAAAATATATTGTTATAAATATTCAATACAATTAAGTGGAAGTTTGAGCGAAAAGTAAAAATATTTTAGCTATTTTTCTAACATCCTCTTATTGTTCGGGAATCATTAAAAACCTGTAAATAAAAAAAAGTGAACAATTTTAATTAATTAACTAAAATGTTGAAATCTTAAATTCTGTGTGACGAAACTCAAGTTTTTAGTTAACTATTTTTAGTTAACTAATTACGTTTACAAGTTTAAGAAAAATTTCAAAAATGATTTTGCATATTTTAATAAAACTTACTGATATTTTATTTTTTTTTATTCATAGGTATTTTTTTTAAATAATTGAAAACATTTATCGGCGTGAGAAATGTATCATGAGAAAGGCACGACATTCCATTGCTACATTGGGAATAAATAATTGTATTATTTGTCTATCCATATACATGCGGGAGCTAGTGTGGACAGTTTTTCCAAGGAAGCTTTCTAATTGTTATTTCGAACATACTTAGTAGTGTCTTTAGTATTAGGAAACTCCTCCTACTAATCCCTTTTGTTGCTTCTCATATTCATCTTTTCTTTATTCTTTTTTTTTAACAAAAAGGGTTAATTTTGGTTATAAGGTACATATTTATTTTACTTTTATCGTAACGAAATGTACGATTATTTAAAAAATAATCAGTTGTATTAAAATATAAGTTAACTATACGAAATATGTGACTCAAGAAGTATAAAATGCTTCTTACTTCTTAGCAATATTTAACGATAACCGTATATCATACAACAGTTGAAATTTAAATTTCTTTCTTTCTTCTTATAAACTTAAAAATTTCATTATAAATTTTAAGATTATGTAAATAAAAGTAAATCTGGTGACATCTAATATTTTTCTCTTATTCTTTTTTTATTTCATTTACTAGTTTATTTTATTTTTATTCTTTACCCCGTTCTTCGTACAGGGTAAAAAAATAATAATCAATAAATCAGTACTGAATAACAACAAAATCGTGCATGAAACTGCAAAACAAATTCCATCAAAAATAATAAAGCTATAATAATTCCAATTTTTTTTTGCTGCCCTTCTTGGTGGCTTTACGTTATTAGATCAAGAAAAACACGAATTTAGTAGTTCATCCCATTAAAATATGGATTAACTGTATTCAATATCCTCTGGCAGAATTCTGTTGCTCAAGGCAACTCATGATGTTTAAAATTTACCTCGATCAAGTTACTTTCTCCCGTACATAAATATTCGAGAGGCCATGAAAAATTTTCATAAAAATTTTCAGTATTAGTAGTCGGCATCAAATCTATTCATAAAATACTTTGCATACCTACATAAAAGCGTTGTATTTGTTTCCCTCTTAAATCAGCACCAATTAATATCATACCAGTAATGCCTATTACCGAATTTAAGCATCATTAATGTTAATAATATTATGACGACTTTATACTGTTTCCCATAACTAATAAATACATTTTCTCCATTGATTTTGCTTTTTAGTTCATAATTCATTTTTATTCCAATTCGTAGCAATTTTAGATATGGTGTTTAGATTTGTTCTGGTGTTAAATACTTGTGCATTTACCTAGTATTTGTTTTATAATTTATGAATTGGAAAAGCTATTTTAGCACTCGTTTAAAAAAAATTTATAAGAGATAAAAAAAATTATAATAAACAACTAAGAATGGCTAACTAAGCGCTTTAGACTTATTAAACTTCATTGATAAAAGTATTTTAGGAGAAATAAATTTAAACAATCATGACTGATCGTGAAAAAAGATTTGGATAAAAACTAGATATTGGTCCAATATTTTTCAAAAGAATTCCCACTCTAAATGAAATAAAGCAGATCATTTGTCTAAATACTAAAAATCACCGACCATTTTTCGGAGCATCAAAGAAACATGAAATACGAATGAAAAAGGAAAAAAAGAAACAAAATTTATAGTAAAACCCAGAAATGCACTTCTATTTCCTGTTCAAATGATATGTGTTCGATTCCGGAAAAACAAACAACCCCAGGGCAAAGAAATTGTTCTTTTTTTTTCTCTCTTTCTCTGAAACTCTTTTTCTATTCAGTGCAAGAAAAGAATTCACTATTTGTGCTGTACTCAAACAATCTGCAAATAGCAAATTCTGGAACTAAAGGTATTCTACCTTTTCTAAGCTTTATTTCGCCAAATTGTTTTTCTTTTTTTTTTGCCAAACTGTGTGGCTTTTATTCGGTTTTATTCTCTGCAATATCCTGTCTAAAAAAACAAATATTCACTCTTAACGCAATAACCTGTCTTAAGAAGGTTTCGAAAACCTGTCATTTGTTTTCGGGTACTTGTCTGTAACTAAGTTTCTCCTGTTTCAAAAGAATGGCAAATTTTTTTTCGATTTGGATTTGTATGGAGTATTTTGATAAAAAGAAATAGGTGTGCATTTATATTTATTTATGTCGTGATAAATAAGTAGTTTTTAGGTCTCAGTTTTTAGGTTTCGAAAAAGATTTATTCTGTTAACTTTCAACTTATTAAATTTTAACTAGTAAATAATGTCTACAAACCAATAAAAATGATCAAAAAATTTAAATATTTATTGAATTTTTATTTATTATGAACTCTCGTGAATTTCAAAATTAAAATTTTGAACCTTACCACTTAAAAATTAAACCACTTGCAAACCACTTAGAAAGTTAACCACTTACAAACCACTTAAAATTTTAACCTCTTACAAAAGACTTAAAAATTTAGCCACTTACGAACCACTTAAAAATTTACCTACTTACAAACCACTTAAAAATTTACCTACTTACAAACCACTTAAAAATTTAACCACTTGCAAACGACTTAAAAATTTAACCACTTACAAACCACTTAAAAATTTATAGTGTTACCACACTCATTTTAGTCAGAAATTAAAAGAGTTGTCATTTTAGAATTGCTGCCGATCGGCTTGAATGGTGGCCAGGAAGCTGAGCTTATGACAGAAAGGTCACGGGTTTGAATCTAGGACAAGGCATTGAAGTTCCTTCCTTCTTGTTTTCTGTACAATGTGTCCTTCACACTGTGGGACATCGTTTATTCATATAATTTGGTGCCTCTTTAAAAGTGGTCAACAAATATGCCCTTCTGATACTTAAAATCTGCGTGGGCGTGGGAAAAATATTTTATTATTGGAAAAGAATTCACTACTTGTACTGTACTCGAACAATCTGGAAATAGCAAATTCAGGAATTAAAGATATTCTACCTTTTCTAATCTTCATTTGGCCAAAATGTTTTTGTTTGTTTTTTTGCCGAACTGTGTTGTCTTTATTCAGTTTTATTCTCATGCAATATCGTGCCTAAAAAAACAAATAAGGAAGCAGAACTTATGACAGAAAGGTCACGGATTCAAATTCCGGACAAGGCATTGATGTTCCGTCCTTGTCCTTTTCTCTGTACTATATGTCCTTCTTACTTTGGGGAATTGTTTACCCATATAACTTGGTGCCCCTGTAAAAGTGGTCAATGAATCTTCACCTCTGATACCCAAAATCCGGGTAGGCATTGGAAAAAAATTATAATTTCTTATTGATATTGTGTTCCTTAAAAGTTTCAATTTTTTTAAAATTTATTGCATTGAAATGGTGTGTTATTTTTCAACGGTTATCTATTCAATTCAAGGATTCTTAAAATAAATAACATCATTTCCCAATAAAAAATTATAATTTTGCATTATCGATAAATTTGGAATAAGAATATTATACGTTATGGGTTGATTATTAATAGTTTCCTATTGACATATAAGTATTCAATAAAACTTAAAACAACCAAACCAACTGCAAATGAGAAATATGCAGGGCCTGATTATTGCCTAGGCCCAATAGGGCCTGATTATTGCCTAGGGCCCACACTTCTGGGGGTCTCAAAAATTAGTAAAAAGTCCACAGAACTACTTTTTTTTACATACTGGAGAAAAAAAACAGTTTTTCTCAAAAAAGTCATTGTTTAATTTCAAAATTTCTTTATATTGTGATAAACCAAACTCATGTAAACATTGAACTTATCAAACTCGAAAGTACGGCTGAATTTTAATTGGTGCAATTTTTACTCCAACGGCTTAAGCAAATTCAACAAGAATGTATATTCGCAAAATCTCTTATAAATGATTAGTTTCAACAAGAACTAAAAGTTAATTCTTAACAAACATGTAAAGCTGTAGATGGAAGACTACAATCTTTAAAATAATTCAGCTAATCAGTGACTTTCAGCGAAGATCACTGATTTCACTTGTTTGTGGTCACCAAACTATTTTTATTTTCACACAACATTTAATATTTTGCTTTAATATTTAGATGCGCAAATTTTATCTTAAAAAATTAATCTTCAATTGTCTGCTTTCAAAATTTTTTAGAATGTTTCTCTTGAATCAGGCAGTTCAATAGATTTTTTTTATTGTTGGGACTGCTCTTCAGAAATTTAATTTCAAACAATTTTGTCAGGGGCCCGGAAAATTTTGTGGGCCTTGGGCCTGCATTTGTCTTGATCGGACCCTGAATATGATATCTCTTATCAGTTATCGATTCAAGAACAGGCATTTTTCAAAATATATAAAATGGCAGCATTTGACATTAAAAATTATAATATGCACTGTACCGAGCGTCTTAACATTCAAAATATTAAGAAGATTTTCACCATTTCCAACATGGTTCTAATTCATTCCATACAAAGAAATCAGAAAAGAGTACTGTAAATTCGTGGTTCATCATATTATTCAACACTTCTTAACTTTCTTCTTCCATAAGGGACAATCCAGTTTTCTTAACAACTAAGTTTTATAATTTCCTGTAACAGGTTTGATAAATTAGTTTGATCATTTTAGTTTTAATAAGTTCGTTTTAATAGGCTTTTTGCACAATATTTACTGATGCTCATTACTAAAATTTATTAAAAAATGTTGTTTCAAAGGTCCTTTAACAAAAAATCATTTTCACATTACTGAGGATACAGCACAATTTATACATCGCGATAAATGTATGTAAAGTTCACTCCTGACGTATTCAGTCATTTATCATAATAGCTTGAAATATATATTTGAAAAATCGTGCATATCGAAATTCAAATGAAGATTTTATTCGTCTGCCTTAAGAAAAAAAGATAAATAAAGTAAAATCTTAAAAACAAAAAAGGGTTATGAAGCAAATAAAAACGTATGTATCAAAAAATGGAAAAAGTATATCAAAGAAAAGAGGGAAATTTTTATGAAAATATTCTAATGGGTTTGAATAAAAAAATATTTGAAAAATTTAAAACACTTCATAAATATCCTATTTTTCATTTCTTTCATTTGGTTTCTTTGTACCTACATAATTAAATAAATTTTTGATTGTAAATTTTAAACATCTTCAGAAAAGAACCAAATTTATTGTCAACAATTGGAAATTTTCAACAAATTATTATTCCATAACAGCGATCGACTTGTAAAATCAAGCACCTTTTTAACACGTTTTTCACTAAAGTCTTATAATATCAATAATTAATTGCAAAATTTATAGGAGGAATTACTGTAGTCCATTTACTGCAATGCTAAAAACTGTATAGTATTATCTCATTAAACTATTATTTCATAATCCAAGAATGAAACTAATTTACAAATTCAGAAAAAGACAAAATAAGTAAGCATTATTAACACATTGCTGACCGGTCACGAGTTAACTCGTGTTTTCGTGGCCAAACGTTGGTGACCGGCCACGAGTTAACTCGTGTTTTCGTTAGTAGTGATCTCGTGGTGACTATTTTAAGAAGTGGGTGTAATTTTTCTTACTTTTCAAGTTTTACTATTTAATTCTCCACCAATTTATTATAACTTTACGAAACCCGACATATTTGCAAAACTTATGGTGTACCATTACACATAGGTGATTGCTAACTTTTTATCATACGGCATTAAAAATTAAAAAATTTTAAAGTTTATTTCAATTGTTTTACTTCCACATCCGCTTTTAAAACAATAGCTGGGCACATGGGGTAATTTTCAGAAAAGTTGCTGGTCAGCAATGTGTTAAAATAGTAAATAGAATTATTACAATTAAGTTCGACAAAACACCGGTTAATTTTAGATTTGTAACTTGCAGTACTGGCTGTTATAATTCTTCTTTTGGTAAAAGATTTTTTAATTATTTAAACATTATTTTAAATAAGATTATTTCAAATGATAAGCATTTTATTATTAATAACAACCAAGACGTTATTAAATATTTGAATTACAATGATATTAATACTGTTCTACCATGTGATTTTGAAAATCTTTTTTCAAATATACCACACAATAATTTAAGAACTATTTGTTTGGAAATTTTTGGTAATTATTTGAATAATAAGGACATTAATAAGAAAGATAGGACAAATTTATGTAATATAAAAATTTTTGAAAATTGTCTTTTTAATGGTATTTGTTTTCACAGACAAATTCAAGGTATCTCAATGGGAAATTGTTATTCAAGTGCATTTGCTAATATTTTCTTACAATTTTATGAACCAAAATTTTTACAACATTAATTTATAAATTGGGTTTAGTTTTAATTATGATTTAATTATTTTTGATTATAAAGATNATTAATTAATAATTAATTAACAATTGATTAATAATTAATCAATTATTAATTAATAATTAATCAACAATTAATTAATAATTAATCAACTATTAATTAATAATTAATCAACTATTAATTAATAATTAATTAATTTTCTGAATAATTTATTATATAGCAAATTAATTAATTATCAAATTAATTATAAATTAATCGGGTTATGAGACAATTACAATAACTAATAGTCTGTATTGAAGTAATAAAATACCGATTTTTCTACATAGTGAATTGTTTTTTATCTCTCACAGGACCTTCTACGGGCCGAAACGAATGTCGCCCCCTAAAATCATTCCTCATAAGGCATACATCCCACTAGTTTATTTCAAAATAGGCGAGTCACACTTCCCTAGTTTCCTTTGTAAGTGTTACTCTGTGTACTTTTAAATTGTGATTGTTTGTCATTAATTTTTCTTTGCATTTACATTTCATATTTTCTAATTGCATTTTCTTATTTGTTTTTCCATTATGGGATCTCGGGGCACAGTCAGTTTTTGGTTTCTAAACTGACAACGGAAAGGCTCCAGCGTGTTGGCAGGCAATGCTAACATAAACTAACATAAACATCCTGCTAACATAAACATCTTTCTTTCCTTTCTTTCGTTTTCTGCTAGAATAGTATTTCGGATTTCTAAATTAAATTAGAATTTCTAAATTAAATTAGAAATTAAATTATTTCATAATAATAATTTCTTCCCACAATAACATGTTCAGTTTGGAAAATCAAATGTTTTCAAAATGCACTTTTTTGCTAATTTTATCAAATACATGTTTTTGACTTTACATATTCAATTATTCGATCATTTAAAGGATAAATCATTGTAGACCATTTACTGTTATAGCAAGAAATGTTTACTATTATTCCATGACATTATTGTTTCACAACAACTACCGACATAAACTCATGAAGTCACAAGAATTCGAAATATCCAAAACGCACCTAAAATGTTTTTGACTTTGCGCTTTATGTATTCAATTATTCGAACATTTAAAGGATAAATCATTGTAGACCATTTACTGTTCAATAAAAAGAAGCGTTTACTATCATTCCATGACATTATTATTTCACAATTACAACTGACCAAGACTCACTCTTAAGTCTGATAAGTTGATAACATGCAAAACTCACTTAACATTTTCGACTAAGTGCTTTACTTATTAAATTATTCGATTATTTAAATGATGAATCATTGTAAAACATTTACTTCTATAACAAGAAATATTTACTATTGTTCCATGACGTTATTATTCTGCAATAACTATCGTTTAAAACTCAATCTTAAGCCTGCAAAATTAAGAACATGCAAAACTCGCTTGAACATATTCGACTTAGTGCTTTACTTATTAAATTATTCGATTATTTAAAGGATGAATCGCTGAACACAATTTACTGTTGTAACAGGAAATATTTATTATTACTCCATGACGTTATTATCTTACAATAACTACCGTTAAAAACTAATTCTTAAGCCTGCAAAATTAAGAACATGCAAAACTCGCTTAACATATTTCGACTTAGTGCTTTACTTATTATTCGATTATTTAAAGGATGAGTCATTGTAGACTATTTACTGTTATAACAAGAAATATTTACTATTATTTCATGACGTTATTATTTTACAATAACAACCGTTAAATAACGAATAACCGTTAAGAACTCAATCTTAAAACTAAAAAATTGAGAATATCCAAAATACGCTTAACATGTTGATTCATTCTAACGCTTAGATCCTGATCTGTCTGCCGTCAACTGTTATACTTAGAATTATCACTTTCAAAGCTACTACATAACGTGGAATAATTTCCACAATTTCGATCTTTTTACAACATTTCCAAAAAATGATACAAAAGTGAATAATAACTTCGATTTCAAAGAAAATCAAATTTGAGTATTCTTTCCGGTTCACAAGTAGACCTTATCGTTTCTCTTTCTTGCCTACATAATTTTTCTTGTCTACGTAAGAAACGGTCTACTTGAAACTTTCTTTTCCGCCTAGTTCGTCGAATGATTACTGTTAAATCATGGACTAAGATCTTTTTTATTCGCATCTTGGGAAGAACTTTGCTGAAATAAAGAGTCTTTAAAATGCTTCAAAATGACACTTAAGGGAAAAAATACATTTGCAAAGTTTGGCGCAAATGGCGCGATTTTTCGGACGTTAATAGAACTTTTCTCGGACTTGGTAGACCATATTGTGCTGAATATTTCAGCTACTGCGCTTAAATCTAACTTGGATATCGTATAAAACGAGATAAGAATTCCTTTTATTTCAAATGGGACGTTTATGGAAGCTTTTGTTCCGAAGTAAAGTATGTTTCTCTTTCTGTTTATTACTTTTTTTTAATATTCATATGTTATTTATAGCATTGGTGGTGTGTATTTGTAAATCGTAACCCATTAGATTCTGATCTACATTTCAAACTCCCTAAAATATTAATACGGACAAATAAGAGTGAGAAAGTATTTTGAGTAAAGTATTATTTAAAGTATTATTTGAGTAAAGTATTAAATAAGTAAAGAATCATTTGAGTACAATATTATTTGAGTATTATTTAAGCATAGTAAATGTTCAATAAATTTTGCATCTACAAAATTAAAAAATGGAATTTATCATAAATTTAAATGTTAAATAAAATAAGTTTCTACTGTTTTCATTCAATTAAATTAATTCATTCAATTAATTAATTCATTCAATTCCCTCATTCAATTAAAATAAAAGCATTGATCTCTTAATTTCTTAATTATGTGAAGATAAATAAATGTTATTTCGTATATTTCATACTTAGGAATAAATTGTTATGATAATTTCATGGCACACTGCAATTAAATTGGAAATATCTATAACTAATGAGTTTATTTTTTTCCTGTTGAAGAACACAAAACTGTGAACGAATATAAAATAAAATTGGGAAACTTCTTCCTTTTTTTTCATACTAGTGTTATTTTATAGATTCTTTAAAATGCTTTCGTGATACAGATTTTCGAGACAGAACTTCCTTGAACATTGGTGGATTTAAAGCATTTGTAGACTAGTAAACACTTCACAAAAATCGAATCAAATCTATAATGGAAGAAGAAGAATTTAAATAAAAAGGGAACACAATAAAACCCCGAATAATGAGTCGGCAACAGCTAATTTTTACATTAGCCTAGACTTATTTGGCACTTAGAGACTTATAGACCTTGCACTTATCCATTTATGGTATTTATTCATTCATTTGTTATTTTTCTTTCTATAGGATGAATTGCAGAAAGATAAGCCTCCGCCTTCTGAATGTGATTCTGGAATTGAAGTCGCTCCTTATAAAATAGGGCGTAAGGAAGTATGTACATCATGTTTTTTTGTGATTTTTGTGATAAAAACAATGTTTTGTCATTAGCCATACAGCTTTTCAGAAGACATTTTGGTGAAAATTTGCAGTAAGCAGTTAGAAATTTCTGTGCAATGTACTGTTTATTTAGTGGAAATATAGGTATATATCTAGGAACAATCTAGGATTGCATATCTAGATCTATGTATCTATATTTATATATCTATATTATTAGATCTATTATCTATATATATCTAACTGTAAAAAAAGCATGAGTTATCCTTACATGACCAGCCTCTTCAAAAAAATATGGCAGCTTTTCCTTTGTTTCTTTCCCTTTGAAGTATTCTTTTCTTAAAGAGATCAAAATTAAGTACTTCGAAAAATCACAGTCTTGTAAAATTTACTGTGTAAAAAAACTACCAGTGGATTTTTAATTTTTTAGCACAGTGTTCATTTTAATAACAACATTTTTAGTAAAATCCACAATTTGCATCTTTTTGTTAACAAAAATAGCTTTATCTTATTCTTATGACGTAATTGTTCAAAAAACAAAGGGTTTTATAACTTTGCAAGACCCTATTGTGCTTAACAATTTTACTTTTTTAGTGGGAAGAGCTATATATTGCCGTTTTATACACCATCAAGCACAAGCTTGGTGCAAACAGCAGTGGATACTCCGTGTACGCCGAGGATCTTTATGAGTACGCACAGGAAGCATTTTGCATGTCTGATAACGACCACAAGAGGTTTCTCAGCATTGCTCAAGACGAGAAGGTATGTATAAAAGATAATTTCATTACAGCTTTATTCTTCTTTTGGATTAGGATACGTTCTCTGATACGTCTTTTAGGTTCGGACAGTGTGAGGCTTTTTAAATCGCAGTTAGAAATATCGTGCAAATTCTGTGAAAATGCAATAAAATTTTAAGTTGAACTCTATTAAAGGAGCTGATCTCAAAAGATGTCACAAAACTCCAGAGCTTTTCGAGAGATTGTGACAAAGGAGAAACAGATGGAGTACAAAATGTGTGATTGCATATTTAGTTAAAATAAAAAGATTAACATATTAAATACTTTTGTATTAATAGTTTTTTTCATAATTATTTTGTCATATGTATTCATCCAAATACACATCTAATCATTGTTATTATGCCCGCAAAATAAAATTTGATACATGGTCACAACATAATATTTGACACACAATTTGAAAATAAAATTAAAAATAATTCAAACTTAGAAACAAAATTTGATACAGGGTCCAAAGAAGGTGTTTTGTCCTGCACTGCTAGTATATGTTCATGCAATATAGCATGGCATGTAACTAGATATGTAGGGAGTATGAAAAAGTATGACAATTTGTGACAAAGGCTATGAATTCAAAATATTGAAGAAAAAGTGTTACATCATTTACATGCAGTCTCTTAGTGAAAATTAATCTACCTTAAACTTTGTTATACGATAGTATGATACAATTGAACACATTTTTTAAGGATTTGTTAAATTAGCTTGATTCTAGGGTTTAAAATACCAATGCGATGGTTCAACATTTAACTAAATTAGCAAAAGGTCTAAAATAATACTTTTTTAAACAAAATATAGGGTTGTTCTGAAAGTACTTTTGATTTTTTCCATATGAAAATGAAAGGCGATTTTCTTATGGTGAATAAATATTTTATGGGATTATATAATGTCCATTCTTGTCCAATATCTTTTACCATCTTTCTAGCAATAGCATAATTTCTAGCTCAAAAAATTTTGTTCTTTACTACCAAAAAGCTTATCCAGATGAATTTTGACCTCCTTGTTTGTAGTAAAGGTATTACCATCTGAAAATGTTAGTGGGAACCCGAAGAAATATTGTGGCCTACCCATTTCTCGTTCCCAGTGAGAAACAAATCACAGGAGTCACAAAATGCTACAGCACAAATTTCTTCCAGTAGGAACATGAAGAACCCATATGCCGAGTTTTAAGAATAAACCGAGGCGTTTTAAATAATTCCGAACAGTCAAATTCGACAAATTTAATCTCTCAACTATCTCGCTAGTTTTTATTTCCTAGTTTTCATCAATCAGTGTCTTTATCGTGTCTTCATCAGCCTGTATTGGTGTAGTGGAGCATGCATTAATTGAAATTTTTCCGGATTGAAATTTCGCGGACCAGTTTTGACCCTGACATCGAATAATTTTCTTCTTGCTCGAACAGCGTTTTAACCAGGGCCGGATTTACGTATAAGCTAAATAAGCTGTAGCTTGGGGCCCCGAGATGGCAAGGGCCCCCAGATCCAACTTTTTCCCTCTTTTTTTAAAGTTTTATTCGGAGCTGGAGCCCTCTGAAGCCTAAAATACTTTTTTTTTTCTTTTATACATTGGCGTACGCTTTTCAAAATCTAATAGAAGTGTTTACAAATATAAAATAATTGTTACTCTTCACTTTTTTAACCAAAAGAGCAATAAAAAGGCCGTTTGACTGATGGAAATATCCTGTAGCTTTCGTAGCTACCAGTGATGGGAGTAGTCCATGGATCCTAAAAAGCGGTACTCCATGGAATAGTCAAATAGCCGCCTCAATTTACATTGTGGGAAATATTTTCAGCTTCTTTAAATTGCTGTGGGCTCTTTTGTCCACAGAAACACTCATTTGTCTGATTTCTAGGCAAAAAATTTCTAGGGCTGTGGGAGAATCTTGTTTAGGGTCACTCTGTTTCGAGATTTCCGTTGTGTCTCATTGTCGTTAAAGAGCTTCTCGTTTAATTTTAACTTTTCTTTTTTGCAAAATATATTTTTTCCAATTTATTACAAAAGCTTTTTTTCCTTTTAATTATCCTAAATGTTTTAACTAGCTTAATTGTTTAATTTACTTAATTATTGTAATTGATTTTAATTTGTTATTTTCCAAATTAATCGTACATGAATCCGTGAACT
>NC_092212.1:47538123-47686368 GCF_043381705.1 Parasteatoda tepidariorum | reverse complement strand
GGAAAAAAAAACTCTGTTAAACATATAATGGTTCTTCTAACATGCCAAATCTTTACTCTGTACTTATGATGTTCTTAAAAAGAGTTTCAGTTTTTTTCCTCGTTCAAAAAATATGTGTAATAATAGAAAGGCTCTACATTATAGTCCCATCACAATCAATATATTTAACAATCAAGCAATATTATCAAATTTTTAATAATATAATGTTAATATTCAGCAATAAAAAATACGACAGTTTACTTTAGGTGTATAGAAATAGAATTGAACTTAAAAGGGCCCCATCGTTTTCAGTAGCTTAGGGCCCCGCCAAGCTCAAATCCGGCCCTGGTTTTAACCTTTTCGATAGTACAAAAAAGGAAAGAATAATATGTCGAAAATGCTTCTTTTAACTTTCTATATTTGAAAGGGCACCAAACAAACATTGCAGAGTAGAATCAATCGAACTTTTTCACAAGTAATTCTTCCCATATACGCTTTCAAAATTTTATAATGATTGTACGACTTAAGTGGGAAATTAGCTGCGAAGAAATACAATTAAGTTCTCTGTCTTGAAAAAAAGGAAATTAATATCCGAAGAACCCAATAAAACAAAACAATATGTAGTTAGTGCTTTCATGGTAATGACGATAAAATACAATTTAAAAGTAATGATAAAATATAATTTAAAAGTAAAATACAATAAATATTCAAAGGTAATGATAAAATACAACATTAATTCAGACGTAACGATAAATACAATAATAATTCAAAAGTAATGATAAAGTACAATAATAATTCAAAAGCAATAATAAAATACAATAATAATTCAAAAGTAAGGAATACATATAACAATAATTAAATTATTGTTATATGTATTCCTCATATATAAATTAATGTTATATGTATTCCTTACATATAATTTATTGTTATATGTATTAATTATTGTTATATATATTCCTTATTGTAGGTATAATGATAAAATATAATATTAATTCTGAAGTAATGATAAAATATAATAATTTAGCCTTCCTATATCACCTTTCAAAGTTTATAATGGTTATACGACTTAAGTGTGAAGTTAGGTGTTAAAAAATACAATTAAGTCTACTGTCTGGAAAAAAAGGAAATTAATTTCTGAAAAAAACAATCAAACAAAAAATTTGTATTTAATGCATCAATGATAATAATGATAAAATACAATAATAATTCAACTATTATGATAAAATACAATAATAATTCAAAAGTAACAATAAAATGCAATAATAATTTAAAGGTAATGATAAAATATAATAATAATTCAGAAGTAATGATAAAATACAATAATAATTCAAAGGTAATGATAAAATCGATAATAATTCAAAGGTAAGGATAAAATACAATAATAATTCAAAAATAACAATAAAATACAATAATAATTTAAAGTTAATGATAAAATATAATAACAATTCAAAGGTAATGATAAAATACAATAATAATTCAAAGGTAATGACAAAATATAATTTATCTATAATCATATTAATTATTTTTGAAATCTGAACATAATTGAAAAATCTTTACTGATGAAGCCTTTCAGTTGGTTGATTGCTTTTCTTTATTTAAGAAACACAAAAATTATTTAAGACATTTGTCTTAATTCATAAATGTTTTTTTTTTCTTTAAATTAAAAGTAGTTCCATTATATTTCATAAAAACTACTAAAATAAACAAATTAAGTTTCATTTCAATGAATAATAAGGAAATACACTTAAGCTTTTATATCAAGGTTCAATTTCTTCTGAAAGTAACAAATTCAAAGCCTCAAGATTTCATCCTATTTCAGAACTACTTACCCGGAACCGATCAAGATCTAAATCTGGAGAACTTATCTATTCTTAATGTCATCTTTATATTAAAAACGAAGTAATTCTATTGTGAACGTTCTTATACTTGCTTTCGAAACTCCACTTCAACTTCTATCTTTCTTAATTAACATAGCCTTGAGCGGTTTTGAAATCAATATTAAGAACTTGGAAATAAGATATTGGTGCGTGCTTTCGAATAAATATTTTGCGTTCGTAATGTATTTCTCCTTAAATATAATTGGTTGCAGTGTAATGGATGAAATTAAATAAATTTTGCGTTTGTGTGATTAGGCGCATACTCTGCAAATTATAGTAAAAAAAAATTCTAATGCACTATCTTTGAATAATCGCATTGTTCTTATTGTTTGAATATTCAGAAATAGTTTCCGTAGATATGTACAGTCTGCAAATTAATTAATAACACCTAATTCCGTGTTTTTGAAAAGCATATTTTCTGTTTTTATTTTTCACAAAAAATTAATTAATTTCAAATTTTATCAATTTCACTCTAACTAATAATAAATAAATGTAAAACATGCTCACGTATATGTAGAATATATAATAGAATTTTTTACTTCCTCTAATGAAAAATAAAATATCCAACACCTACACAATTTTTTTAGCAATGCATTTCTATTAAAACTCAAAAGTCTTTGTAAAGTTTCCTCTCACCCACATATTACAATACTAGAAGTTCCACTTAACGATCCCCGTAGTTGTTTCTCATTTATCATTGTTTTTATCTTAAAAGTAGTAAAAAAATAATTTTGCTAAAAAAATTACTAATTATTAATTTCTTATATTAGCACGAAATTTATTCATATGTTAATCGCTTGGCGAACAAAGAGCTCGTATCCTTTGGCCATGGTTGATCGTAACGAAATTAAAGGATGCCTATATTTTAAAAATATCTTACTGTACTTGAAAAGAAAAATTTATATTTATGTAGACAAAATGGGCGATACAATAAAAAGTAGTAAATGAAAAGAAATTTCACCTGTTAAATATATGTAACGATAACAATATATTATATGACAATTCACATTGAAAATATTTTTTACCTCTCATGATTTTTTTTTATAATTGATATAAATGTAAATATTTATATCTGGCAACATCTTATCTCTCACGTATTTTTTTATTTATTATCTTTTTAGTTACTTTTGATTTGAAAAGTTGAAAAAAGGATAAATCGCGATAAAAGATAAAGAGATAATTTTTCACAACAATGGATACATAATTATTATATAAAAGAAAAATGCAAAAAAAAATTTTTTTAAAAATTTCGAAAAATTAGAATTTTGAAAAAACTTTCGTCAAATTTCAACTGAGCAATCAGTGAGCAGTATTTTTTTACTTCAAATTTAAACTTGATAACACTTCAATTAATTGTCAAATCATTTTCTTTGCTCTTTCAGCATGTCAAATTTCAACTCTGCAGTTGCATTTCTGCCGCCAGTATATCAAGCAACGTGTGTCTTTTACCACAACTTTTACAATTAATAACTCTTCAATTAAGTGTCGAATCAAACTATTCGTATATTTTCTACACACCTTCGTAATAGACCCTTTTTTTTTACCGGCAAAAAAAATCACGAAAAAAATCATTTACAAATTAAATTACTTTCGAAAAAATTGGAATTTCGAAAAGCAAACTCGATGTTAAGTTTTAAAAAAATGTGGACCTCTCAGCCTGTCAAATTTCAACTCTGTGGTTGCATTCGTGCCACCTGTAGAGCACCTGTACGGTATTTTTTTTTAATGGCGGGCACTTGGAACTATTGTCCATTGGCCACAGAAAGTGCCAGAACTGCTAACTCTCTTTTCGTTACCCAGTGGGCATCTGTGGCGAAGCCACGGTGATGGAGCAGCGTCACCCACGTCACCCTACCACAACCCGTTTATAGGGCGGGTAACATTCACACACGAAGGAGAAAAGGACACAGAACACAGATAGAGAGAAAGAAACATTCATGCCTTGCCCGGGAGTCGAACCCAGAACCTTTCAGATGCAAGGACAGTTCCCTGCCCCCTACACAGGCCGGTCGGCTGTACGGTATTTTTCCCCCTATAATTCTGACAGTTAATAATTCGCAAATAATAATCGAATGTAAAATTATTTTATTCGAATGCATTTAGCATTAAATTGTGCATTTTTCTCACACCTCAGTAGTTTCAAGTTTCTAAGTCTCAAAGTTTCTGTCTAGCAAAAGAAAATGTAGCGTTAAGTTGAACAACCAAAACAACGGCGGCGCTTACGATTTATTACATAGAGAGATATCATACAAATTGATTTTATTGGAACAACTGAGTTTCCATAAGAATTATTTTCTCGCATTTTTTAAAAAAAAATTAATGATTTATTCTGATATATGATTTTAAAAAATTGATTTTTTTGTCATTAATAGCATGCAAATGCCAATAAAATATTGAATAATTCAAATAAATTATAAACTCCAAATAATATTATCATTTGTGTCTAAAATTATTTTAATTTATGTTCTGGTATTTTAATTTTAAAAATATCATTGAAATGTTTCAGTTTTCAAAATTTGAGATATTTTAATTTTTTTTAAACTCTAATAGAACGAAGTTGATGAAGACAAAACAAAGATTGTTTATTTTAAATTAAGAAGAAACGCTGTTGTTTGTTCAATTTCTAGTTCTTTCTTCGGTTTTGCTCAAAATTGAAAAAAGTGTTGCTAATTATTAAAAAAAATAAAACTACATACATTTTAAAGAGATATTTTTTTCCTTAAATATCCTGATTAAAAAATAGAATCAAATAAAAATAAATTATAGGTAATATAAAAAAGTGAACGTAAATTTTTTATTGCTTTTTACTTAGAAAAATATTAGAAGATTTAGCATTCAATAAAAAAGTTACTATGTTAACATTTTAAAAATCTTCAATGTTTAGAATCTTCTGAGGATAGTATTCAGTTGGCAAATTGGGGAGATGGAGCTTTTTATTCCTTTCCAATATTCAAGAAGCAAATAAAAACTAGTTAGAGACACTGAAAAAAACTTATTTTTATTCATATTTGTTATAAAGATAAAGATTTAAAGAAACTAACCAAACAGCATACGGAAGTTGCCAGGAAAAAGCTTCCGTTTTTCCAATGAAGGATATATACCTTTCGTTATTGAATGTTTCTCTAGATTTTACACAACACCTATCTTCAGCAAAATTCTTACTCTAAATGTGACGTTTGATATTTTTTTTCCTTATAAAAGATAATATAAATAAAAAGTTCAAAGTTCATATATTATTTTAGAAATGTTTTACGATTCAAACAGTCATGATTTTCATAGTCGGAAATATAAAATTAAACCAATGGTATGTTATCCTTATTTAATTATCGGTAATTTATTTTGTGAAAACCCCTTTTATGTTATTACATTTCTAATGTTTTCTATTATTAAACCAATTTCAAAATGTTTTACTTTTGTCTTATGATACATGATTTTGATTCCATAATTTTTTTAACATTATTTTACAAATTAAATCCGTAAAAAAGTTATAAATTATAACGATTTAATTTTTTCTCAAAAAACTTTCCATTGTATTAAAATGTAACTTATTAATTACTCTAAACCATACTTTTTGTATATTATGCATTTAATGCTAAATTTTTTTCCCTCAAAAACCATATTTTATGATTTAATTTCTTGTAATTTCTGAAAACACATCAGTTTACAAGTGATATTGAGGACAACATTCGTTGCATTTTCTCAGTCTCTATGTCAATTCCAGATAAAGTAGCATTGGTAGTAACTCATTTATTTTAAAGAAAGCAGACGATTTAATAGCATTCATAACTAATAAAAATCTTATAGTATAAATATATGTTTATTTAGTAGTATATAATAAATACATCGTTAAGTAGAAAATTTATAATTGTTTAGTTTTGGAAAATGTTGATCAAATCATTAAACAATTTTATCTTTTTTTTTAATCATTCAGAATAATTGTCAAGTATGATTTAAAGCAGTTTTTTTAATTTTTGCATCCCATCAAGTAAGATCTGTTTTAAGAAATTTCAATCGATTGATATACAATTTTTTTTAGGTTTAAAATTAATTTTGATCTGACAAATATTTTATATTTAATTCATCGTAATGTTAACATTAATTATAGTTTTAGCAAACCATAGAACTTCAAAGATTTTTTTTAAATTTTTTTATAGCAGGAATCTGTTAGATTTATAGTATTTTATATTTAGTAAGTAAAAATGACCTGCATGAGCATGAAGTGGGATTTTTTTTAATATTTAGAGTTAAAAATAAGTACCACTATTTAATACTGTCACAAAAATTTGTTTTCGAATGAAAATTTAACAAACATTTAATTTGTGATTTATTAGATTATCACATATTAGTTTCCATACTATCATATTAGTCACACTTGCTATTTAGAAGTAGATTGTTTTAATGTATGAGATATTTTCTTATGGTTTCAGTGAAAATCAATCCTATTCATGTTTATTTTTTTGTTTTTTTTTTCTTCCTCAGCCTCCTATACTTGTTGTAAATGTTACTGTGGTAGAAGCTCAAGGCTTAGAAGCTAAAGATCCAAACGGTAACTTGATAATAATTTCATTTATTTATTTACAATTATCTAATAAATTTAACACCATAACGTAAGATGTAGAGAAAAAAAAAATTCTCAGTATGCAAATTTGCTTTCTTTATTTTACAAAGATCAATTTATTTTGTAATATCCTATCACATACACTGTAAAAATTTACAGATCAAATTACCGTGCAAAGTTCTGGAACTTAGGGTGCATCCATTTTACTGTAAAATCCATTTTGCTGTAAAGTCTTATACAGCAGTATTTACAGTAATATTAGTTTAATTGGAGTGATTTTACAGTAATTATTACTGTAAAAATTGCGGTATATCAGATATTTTGTTTTTTACAATGTTTCGGTAAAAATGGATCTCATGGTAAAGTGTACCAGCACCCTGAATGCTCGTACTTTTTACCGTAATTTGATCCGAAATTCTTTACACTGTAATACGTGAAACTATTTAGTACTATAAAGCAATGTATATATTGAGATAAAAAAAAAGATTTTAAGACCAATAATAATGTAACAATATCGGATGGAAAACTTGGAAATCAGGTTATCATTCTTAGAAGCATCATTCATTCACAACGCTGTAGAATATAATCACTGTTACATGATTTCTTATATTTTGGGAAGATAAGAATATAATCGTAAAAGTTAAAGTTGCATGAATGAGAAATAAACAGCATATTTTGCATTAATGCAAACTTAAAGGAGAAAAATATATTCACAAACTTCAAATGGCATTCTTCAAACCAGGTTTTTCGTACACATGTCATGAAAACTGTTTATATTTTCATTCGATTTACTTAAACTTATGACGACACAATTACTCTAGTTTTTGTTGCACTTAAGGTTGTTTTAATTATCTTTGCATTTTTTTGTTTATTACAGGCTTTAATACTTTTTGAAGCTTGATTTAACTCTTTTTTTTTTCCTTTTAATCAAACATTTTGTCAGGTCTCTCATGTATTCAAAGAAATCTCATAAGCAACGTCAGTTATTTGCGCCCTAAATTTATTACAGGACCTGGCGCTTTGCAAATATTGCCGTCATTATTAAATACTCCAAGCCAAGGAAAAACATCTCGTACTTTCTTTTTAACTCGATATTTTTAGACTAATTACAATCAGCCCATTTACCTTTAAGCTAATTAAAAAACTCTACAAAGATTAACTCAAACAGTTTGGGTTTGACTGTACTTATTATAATTAGCCATGAACTATGATATCCCCTTCAGTAAAGAAATATGCTGAATCAAATTAATTGAGATTAATTGAGTAATCATTATTGTATCTTCAATGAATTATATCCTTTTTCTGTAATGTGTTGCAAACGGATTGCAATAAACCAGATTAATTTAGCTAATGAACTTTTAGTTTCGTAACTGCTTAAAAGTTTTGAACTCATTGCAAATGAGCCTAAGAAAAGTGATAAATGCTAAATAAAAAATACTGGTGAATTTCCTATATGGCAAATAACGTCAACGATTTTCGTACAATCAGCATATGACATATATATATATATATATATATATATTTATNTATATATAATAATTAATTAAATTTTCCGAAAGATTGTTTCATCCAGATGAGCAACACTGCAAAAACACTCCAACTTTTTTGTGTGTAGGATACAAGTTAAGTTTTTAATACATTGTTCTTAAAAAACCAGACCGTTTCAAAATGCAATTTTGTAATTTCTATTAAAATTTTAAACGAAAATCGAATGAAATAAACTTTGAAAAAAAAATGAATGCATCTTTGTTTTACAGGCTTTAGTGATCCGTATTGTATGCTGGGTATCCAACCAGCTAACACTCTAGAAAGAAGAAACAGTTCCGATGATGAATTCGGAACTGGAAGTATAAAAGGAAGTCCTAGAAGGCAGGGTGGCCTTAAAAAATTGGGGGCTTCCCTGAAAAGAAAAGACAGGATACGCAGCAACAGCATATCCGAAACGCTGCCAGCCAAATTCATCAGGACAACTTCAGTGAAACCACAGACACTGAACCCACGTTGGAACGAACAATTTAGATTGTAAGTAAACAAAAAGGCCCTTTAAGTTGATCAGTTACTTTATTTTATTTTTTGGTTAGAATTTTAAGGTTTGAAATTAGTCTTTCACAGTGTTTATTGAAACTCTTTTGATAAGAAAAATAAAAAGAAACACAGTTTAAGTGCCTAACCCTTGAGCGACGCTCTAATTGTAAACTAAAAGACTTGTTTGTGATTTAGAACGGTTGAAAATTTAAATATTTTAAAAGCCATAAAACTTTTTTTTCAAAAAAGAATTGCCAATTTGGCAAGATTCCTTTTACCCCTTCTGTTGAAAATTACCAGAAATAATGAATAATAATGGCGAACAAATTTTTTGTTGCATTTATACAAATACTTGACCTTGCCTAATTTGGGTGTGGGGATTTCAAATCTAAACTTATTTTTTCTCGCAAACCTTCGGAATTTTTAATGACGTTCCTGGTTTATTTTTGATGGAAAAGTACAGTTTTAAAAACTTTATATTTAACAGGAAGCTGCATCAATGTTACGACGAATTTCTGGGGGAGTAAGAGCACATCATCATAATAAAAACTGCATAGGAGCTTTAGCCCGGCAATGTCGGCATAAGTTCCTAAGCAGTTTTAAATATTATAATATGTCCTATCTACCCTGGAAGTTTATCACAACAGATATGTGACTCTTTGGTATAGATAACGTTTTTAAACTTAAACATTTCGACAAAAAACAGACTTAAAATGTCATCTTAGAAAAAACATTATAGCTTGGACAGAGAAACACCGGTTAATCAGCGACGCAAAAATATCCAAAATCCGTTTTAAAAATATCCCATGCTACAGAAAACAAGAAAGAAACTTAATCCCCGGTGTTATTATCTGATTTTGCAAACTTTTAATAGGCCCAGTTTTTTTTATTTAAATTTACTACGCAACTTTTCATGCTTCACTAAGTATAACATGGACTAACAATTGCAAACACACAACAGCATATTATTCGTTAAAAAAAAAATTCATTTAGTGAAGACAGAGAGCCATTCGAAGTGTGTAAATTAGTCTTCTTTTGCTTTCTGGTAGAAATAAAAACATAATTCATGCACCATTTGAAAGATAATTAAATACATTAAGCAAACATAATAATACATATACAAAATATAATATAAACATTATAAAATAATACAAAATATAATAATACATAATATAATAATACATAATATAATAATAAACATAATAATGCATAACATAATAATACATAATATAATAATACATAATATAAATCTATTTGTGCAAATTGATTTTTTTTTAAATTCCTCAGAGGTTCATATCCCCCTCAATAAAACTAAATCGCTACGTAAAAAGTAAAATCTTCCACACTTTCAATAAACATAGTGCAAATTTCATTAAAAATCTATTACCAGGAATTTGAAACTTCAAGAAAAACTTTTTTCTCTACGGAAAAATGCCTTATAAAAAAAAATATTTGAGACAAAAATAAATAAAAAACATAAAAGCAATCTTTAATTTTGATGACTAAAACTATTCACGGTTGAAAGAATCATCTCAACCAAAAAACATGTTTTTTTTATATTTAGAAATAGGAAAGTTTCGAGAATACTGTGCAACAGTACAGGCACTTTTTAATATAACTTTTTTTTCCTCCATTATATCAATAACAATACCCTTTGTTTGGTTATTCTTCTCCCCATTATCAAACTATCGCCTAAAGCTATTTTCGCTCATAAGCGGTAATTAACCATTTCAGTTTTTATATCCGCCCCACTTAAAATTTTGGAAAAAAGAGTAGAGAGCTTCGCCAAAAAATATTGGGGATTTGTTGAAAGGGAAAGCTTTTCGTTTGAAAGAAAGTTAATGATTAATTAAAGCTTTTCGTCGAATTTTTCTCATAAACCATTGTTTTAAAAATTTCTTTTGTATTTGCATTTTAGGCTTCATATATTTATTTTCTAGAGCAACTAAGCTGATACTCTACCCGGAATTTAGAATGAATGTGTCAGCAAATAGATTCATTAGCTTCTAATCAGAAATGCACGAGTCTTCTGGTGTAAATAAAATTTCTAAGTATTAATTATTTCAATACAAAAATGTTATATTATTTATAAGCTGATTAAGAGATTTTTTCGCAAATAACTCATATTTTTTGCAAGTAAGTCTTACTAATAGAAATTGAAAAAGCACTGTATTACACTCATGGACAAAAAAATTAGCGCACCAAGAAGGAGTCGTCAAAATGAAACGAAATTTTGCCTACGTAATGACTACTTTGATATAAGTAAATGATTAGAAAATCAAAGATTATCGTTTTTCTTTGATTTTTTAAACATTTACTATTACCAAAGTAGTCATTACGTATGTAAAATTTCGTTTCATTTTGATGACTCCTTCTTGGTGCGCTAATTTTTCTGTCCATGAGTGTAAATAGAACAAAAGTACAAACTAATATTTTATGATTATATGAACTAATATTTTATATAATTTTTCTCCGTTATGTATAAAATAAAAATAAGATTGTTTGGTTGGTTGATTAGGGTTTATTGGCTCAAGAGCCAGATATGGCTATACTGCGCCAGTCACTAGGTTATAAAAATTATTAAAGAAATTATGAACCTAATGCCAACTAACATACTAAACAAATAGTATTTTGTTAATGTGGAATTCAGATTTGTAGTTTTTTCTCATATATGTTTATATGTATCTATGTTACACATAAGAACATGAAATACGTAATGCCAACTACATACTTAACAAATAGTTATTAACTGATGTGTTTGTTAAATTTGTAGTTTTTTCTAATCTATATTAGCTCGACTTCGCGTGCAGGTCGTCGGGCTATAGCCATTCAGCAAGCAGGGTATTGCCATTCCCTCTGCAGAGGATCAAAATTGTGATGGCATGTCTTCGGATCATCCTCAGGGATGTTTTCCTGACCCTCACCAATAGCTTTTTATGCAGGTCTAGTGCATCGCAAATAAAGTATACCTATCTACATCCATATGAAGATTAGTTTTTAAAGATACTGATAAAATAAGATGATTTAAGCTTATATCAGTTCATTTTGTACCATTATGGGCATAGAAGAACATCCGGACATAATTATGCGTTAATTCTAACTATTTTAATGTCTAACAATTAAACTGAGTAATTTTGGAAATGTGCTTGATGGTACAATTTCAAAATTCAATAAAGTATGCAGAGTTTGAGAAAGTGAAATTTTTAATGTATTTTTTCAAGTATTTTTTTTTTAATTAAGAATTTCGATTTGTTTTTATTTTTTAAAAAAATTTAATTTTTTCAATAAAAGTCTTCGCGTGCCACTATTAAAACTCCACCGAGCTACATTATAACATGATGAAACAAGTTAACCAACCATATAATTTAGTTGTACAGTTATTTATACCTAGAATTAGATAACCTGATCATAAGAAAATATATAGGTAACTTCAAATCAAAAAATATTGAGTTATTTGGTTCGAATTCTATACCCAAGATATGAAATACTGTAATGCATTTCCAAGCAACTATTATAAATTATTGTTTTTCTATAATTGCTGACTTATACGGTCGCCATGTAAGATTTTACTAAGCCGTATTATAATATTACTTAAGGTTCTAAGAGTTTTCTAAAAACTAAACTATCTCACCTGTACATAAAAGTATAAGTACTGTCTAATGTATATACAATAGTACAATCATAATAGGTAAAGTAATTTCCCTACGTAAATTCAGAAGATTTAACTTTTACTTTAAAACGTTGCTACCGGTAAGAAAAGTTTAACTTAACAAGGTGGCACCTTCCGAGTACTTCGACTAATCAAGTTCATTTATTTTAACATGTTGTTAAATGTCGTTTCTTTTTTTCTCGTATTTGAGTATTGTCCAAAAGAAAGAAAGTGTAAACGCCCTCGATTTCCTTTCAGAAATTTCAATTAAATTAGAAGAATACAGTTTACGCAACATGACAACCCTCTATTCGAATGTTTGGTAATGGTAAATACAATAGGTAAAGTAATTTCCTTACGTATATTCAGAAGATTTACTTTTACGTTAAAACGTTTGTTACCGGTAAGAAAAGTTTAACTTAACAAAATGGCACCTATGATTTTCCGAGTACTTCAACTAATCATCTAAGTTCATAAATAGCAAGTTGTTAAATATCGTTTCTTATTTCTCACATTTGAGTTTTGTCCGAACGAAAGAAAGTGTAAACGCCCTGGATTTCCTTTCTGAAATTTCAATTAAATTAGAAGAATACAGTTTACGCAACATGACATTTCACCCTCTATTCGAATGTTTGATCTTTTGTGCGATATCCTTCAGCATTCTATCTTTGTGAAATAAAATAACCAACTACAACCAAACATTAAACTGTTACTATTATCTGACATCACAATACATTTCTTAAACACGCCGTCACTCTCCACGCAGGAAAGAAAACCACGACCTTGAAGAACGAAAACAAGAAAAATCGAAAGTAATCATGGGTCAGTTAAAGGTAATTTCAAAAATCAGTTACTTTTCGACTTGAATAAGCTGACGCAAGCCTTGATATATCAGATACAAAGAGCTTAAATCATTTTAAAGTAATTTAACTGTGACCTCATCTCTTTATTATCTTGCCATTCATTGCAACCACCTTCAAGAAACATTCTTTGTGAGTTTAATGAAGTAGCACGGAATAGGCCTTTCCCTGTTCTTAATTGTTTTGCATTGTTAAATATCCATTATGTAATTCTTTAAATTTTTTGTCAATGTATTTTGTCTAATTAGTGTTTTTTTTTTCTTTCTTTGCAGAGACATAGAAGATATCAGAACGGATAGACTACATTTAGATATTTGGTAAAAATTTATTTACAAAGTCAAAATAATTTATAATCAATTATTTTTTTTTAAATAAAACTAAATAAGGGATCGGTGAAATATTACGTAAGTACTAAAAGTGCGATATGGTTTATGACTTGCTTAATTTTGGTCACAAGGAAGATATGAGCAAAGCATTTGTAAGACATTAAAATTCCATTATTTTCACATGTAGTCCCCTTGCCGTTAGGCTAAGCATGGGATGTTTTCGTGATTTTCCTCTTCATGTAACGCAAATATGGGTTAATTCTTTTAAAAAGTCCTCCACGAAATCTATTTTGTTCTAATGCTTGACCAAGGAATTCTCTTGTCTTCTGGGTTGAGCTCAAAATTAAAATGCTATGGAGTTGAACATTGATAGTCGTATACTCAGTATTGGGTCGACTGCTCAACGCCGATTATAGAATGAAATAAAAGCCAAAATATAGCAGATAGAAAATGCAACAATATATTTTACAAACAAAAATTTCAAATCTGAAGTAAAAGTTGAACTTAGGGGAGAAAAATTGGGATTTAATATCCTTGAGCTTCAGAGATCACAAGCAGACACAAAATTTTTCTAAAGAATATTCCACTCAAAATTTTATAAATGAAGTGAAACATACATTTTGTTTGATGCTAAGTTACATTTGTCTCTTGAATTTAATTCTAAAATTTGAATGCTACACGATAATCAAAGTTAGAACAAAATCGGAGCTTTGCTAATTTCTTAAGTAAACATGAAAGGTGGTTTGCGATTTGCTAATATTTGCTAACAAGGGGAGATGCATTATCAATGCTTACGTTAAAAAAAAGTCAGTAAAATCCCATTGTTTTTAAAATTTTCTTAAATCCAAGAAAAAAGGCAACAAAAAAATTTACATAGAAAAATTTGAAATTAAGAATAAAAACTAAATTAGGGGAAAGAAAAAAAATGGGAAACAATTTCTTTTAAGGGTTGCAGTAGTTAAGGATGACTAACACAGAAGAACACAAAATATTTCGAAATAATATTTTTCACAAAATTTTAAAAAAAATTTGTAAAATCCAAAATTTTTTCTTATACAAAGTTGCTTCTTTTATTTGAACTAAATTCTAAAAATAGACTACTACACAAAAAAAAGGGGGGATACTGCGACTTTCTAAACCACGGGAAAAGGTTTATAACAAAGAAATAGGTCAAATTTTTTTTTAAAAAATTTGACAGAAACATGCTTACGTTATTTTGAACAGTCCCTAAATTGTAATAATAAAATAGAATTGATAAAAAATTTAATTGAATAATAGAAAAATTCCACTTTTATACAGCACAGAAAAATACCTTTCTTGCCTTATCGTTCTCTGTTTGACAACAAAAATAAAACTGTAAGTAATAGTTTAAAAATAAGATGGAAATGCCTTCCATTAACATAAATCTATTTCCTTTTTCTTTTTTCTAATAAGTAAAGTGAATTACTATTCCATTTTCCACTTCATATAAGACACATAAAATTATTATTTAAGTCATATGAATTTGATTTTTTGAAGAAAATTTTCTCCTTTTTAGTCTACTTAAAAAACGTAGTCTTTTAAAAATCTATTTATTTATTTTTTAACTAATTATGACTAGTGTTGTCTTATTTTTTGAGTTTGTGCCCTATGAACGTATCAAAATTTTAGAAATTTATGAAGATGAGAAAATCGTTTTGGCAATTATGTAACGATAAAATCTATTTATAGCGGTCAAGAGGCAAATTAAACTTTAAGTGATATCAGTAACACAGTTTTAGTGGAGATTTTAGAACTGTAGTCAGTTTGAAAAGTGTTCAAAATTTCGATTGACGATAGGTTCTTTGGAAATGATATGGAAAAAAAATCTTTTGCGAAGCGAATATATATTGCATTTTCATTGGGCACGCAATAGCAATGGAGATTTAAATATTCTAGTCGAAAATGGTTGAAATTTCGGTTGCATGATTCCACTAAATATGATAATGAAAATAAAGTCATGAAAGTATTGTAATAAAAATGAAATCATAAATGCATCATAATAAAAATAAATTCATTAACTATATAAAAAAGCTACTTATAAGTGGATAAAGTAAATAAATCCAAGGAAATATTTCACGTAAATCACAAAATATTATAGATGTCAGCAATTTCGAAACTTATTTTTCAAAATTTTTGAAACAATTAAACATTTAAAGTTCAATCTGAAATAATTACCAATTTGGCAGATGTAACATTGAAAAATATTTGCGTTTTAATATTTTTTTCAGTAAAATGTTTTTTAATTTTAGGATGGAAATCTGAATGTTATCCAGCAATTTTTGTTCTCTCAAAAATAAATAGATGGCAGCACTATTTGTAACAAATCAAATTATTTTTTCGTCAATTATGAATTGTTATTTTTAAAATTTCTTATTAATTTTTAGTAATACAAATGTGCTTGTTTTTTGTTTTTTTAATATACTGCTTTATAAGTTTTAAAGAATTGCATTTAATCAAAAATTAAGTTAAATTATTTGTTCAACTCGTATTTTAGTTGTGTTCGGAAACATTTTGTCAGATGGCAGCACTGGAACTTATTTTTGTTTTGTTTTTTTCAGTCAGTAATAATGACGTCTTTTGTACAAATTCTATACACATAATCCCTTTTCTTTCTTTCTTTTCAATAATTAAAAAAAAAAATTCAAACCATTTTATTTTAACTTATTAACAAAATAAATTAAAGCGAGTAGTTTTCAACACACATTTTAAAATTAATATCTATCGCAGAATGTATTTTTACAAGCAATAAATTTTTACTTCAAAACACACGTCATAAAAAAATAAATCATAATTATTATATTAAAAAATTAACGGTTAAATGTTACTCAATTAAAGCCATTCTTTAATACAATTTTTATCAATTGCTGAAATATCTTTGCTTCGCTAAAGCTAGGCGTAAGGATAATAATGTTATTTTTTGATAACGAAACAAAGTAAGACCCAAATGATTATGGACAATCGATTAAATTACTCATAAAAAAATCAAATTATTATATATATNGATTTGTTATTACTGGCATTAAAATATTTGTATTTTAAATGTCATAGATATTTTAAAAAATTCTATTATAATAGTTTGCTATTTCTTCATTTACATAACATATGCATTATTAATATTATACAATAAGGTTTTAGAATATTAAATTGACTTTATGCTTCTTTCATTTATTCGCTCGAAATTTTATTGAAATTTTATTATAAATATAATCAAATTAATAACAATCAATCAATGTATTAATAATTATTATTTTTATAAAATTCGATACTTTAGAAATTCTTATATTTGTTGTCATATATTCTAGGGATCATGATGATGAATCATCTGTCTTCGACGCCGCTAGAAAATTAAATGAAGTTTCTAGTTTAAAAGGTTTAGGAAGGTGAGTATATTTTTTATTCCAGCGATTTGTTTTTTTTTTTTTTCATATTGCTATTTTGCTATGATAAAATCATTTCGACGTAAATTATTGATGAAATTCAGTTAAATTTCTATTAAAAAATCTTAGTTGATACTAGTTCTACTGAGAAATTTAAGTGCATTCAAAATCGAAAAATTGAATAGTACAATTTTAATAAATTATTGAAAAGATGTCTACTTGGTCTATTTTTTTTAAAATGTAGTTTAAAAGTAAGTTCAACATTATAGCCACACATTCTAGGCAACTATCCATTTATGTCGACTTTTATCGAAAACTGATACAAGTGCAATGAAACATGCCAATCAAAATTAAATTAATCGGAGAAAATAAAACACCAATATTTTTAACCAAGTATTTTTAACTTACTAAAAAAATGTACCAAATGTTTGTCATCTATTTTAAAAATAACAAATTCTGCCGCCGTTTTATTTCATTAATATTTTAAAAGATTTACGGATTATATTTACTGAGAAACGCATTGGAGGATAAGGATTGGAATATAAATTGGGCATAAATTTAAGTGTTTAAAGATGTTTAAATTCCTATTTCACAAAATTGTGAGAACATAATACTAAATAATATTTTATTATTTAGAATCAAATTGTTTTAATGGTATATTTTAATTACTTTTTTTAAATTAGTTTTTATAATATCATACACGCACAAATATATACAGGGTCATTCATAATTCCCTCCGGGGTTTCGAAGCGTTATAGTAAAAAAAAAGGAGACGAATATGAAAAAAAGAAGCATATGAAATTATTTAGAAACTATTCAAGTTTTACTTACATACATTACAGGCGTTCTATGTGTGAACCCTTGGTCACACGGTATACATCAATGCGATAGTCCAGNCGGGGTTTCGAAGCGTTATAGTAAAAAAAAAAAGGAGACGAATATGAAAAAAAGAAACATATGAAATTATTTAGAAACTATTCAAGTTTTACTTATATACATTACAGGTGTTCTATGTGTGAACCCTTGGTCACACGGTATACATCAATGCGATAGTCCAGGAATTACCTGGAATTTGGAAACTTTAAGTTTTTAAATGTCTATCAGTCCTTAAAATATTTTGCAAAACCGTAGTAGTTGATAGACCTGTATATAAATATATTTAGTAAACGTCTTATCATTCTTAAAATTAATTTTTAATGTATAAAATTTTATTATTTCAGGTATTTCAAACAAATCGCACAATCTGCTCGCACAAGCACCGGAGAGAATATTGATGACTTTTTAGGCTGTGTCAATATTCGCTGTGAGGTAATATTTATAGTTTAATTTAAATATGTTTATGAACTGTGCATGTAAATTTTGAACTTTTTATGCTTAGAAACAGTATGAGAATGAAATATAAATTAATATAAATGCTTTTTTTCTTCTTCTTTTTTAACACTTTACCCAAGTTGCAAATTTAAATAATTCAAACTAATCCGTAGTATTTCTTTTAATTTATTTATTATTATTTTTTTAATCTATTTTACTTTATTTTTTAAATAATTGCCTTTATCTGTAAAAAAAAAAATCTTTTGTGACGCATTTAAGTATGTTACTAACATCTTTGTTTTTAATTATTCTTTCTGAATGACAAAAGTGCGTATAGAACTATATTTTAATAACTAAAATGCTTAAAATTACGTTTTGTATTATTATTTTTAATTTTGTACTGTTGTTTCTGTATTGGGACGCATTTTAACAAGCTTTTCTTCTAAATTCGCAAAATTTTCTTTACATAATTTTGATTTTAAAAAAATAATGAGAAAAATTTTAAAAAAACAACGGAACGTAATTTTAACCCTCCTCCCTCCCCCCTTAATCGTAAAATTGTTTACCCAAGGCAGAGTAACAAACAAACAAACAAAAAATTCTGAATATATATTCAGTTTTTGCTGAGAAAGAAATACGTCTAATTTAGCTATTTTTAAATTTGTTTCTGCATTGCTGGGATAGAACAATTGACTTCTCAAATGCAAATAGTGAAACAATTAGTTATTGATATTTTGCTTATTATTCTCGAATAATAATTTTATTTTGTATATTCCTATAAACGCCTTCTGCCACACCATATGTCACACCCGCCCTATAAACGGGTGTGACATATGGTGTGGCAGAAGTTGAACTCTTGACCATAGATGGCGCCACTGAAAAGCAAGAAACGCACACTCTACCTCACACATTACCAGCAACAACCACAAACTGGAACACTTCCCAACGATAGTTTTATGACCCAGTATATCCTTTAGTGAATTTGACTAGTTACAGGGTGACCAAAAAAAAATTCACCCCGCTGAGGAATTGGTGTTGTTTATGAAAAATGGTGGTATACTTCATCGCGTCTTCAACGTGTTTGCTCTGCTGCAAGCGCACTTTCAGAATCTTATGATTGATCTGAGTTATCTGGATCACAAGACATTGGGCATAAACTAGCCACCTTACTCTCCTGATTTCAACTTATGTAACTGGTTTCTGTGTGGAAATCTTGATGACAAAGTGTATTCGAGGAATCCGAAAACTGTTTCTGAGCTAAAGTGCGCTATTCAAAGACAAATAAAGGCTATTAGTGTGGCAACACAGGTGTCTGTAATACGACATTTTACGGTGCGCATGCCTCTCGTCATTGAAGGTGGTGGCAGGGAAATTCATACATTCTTCTTTACATTCCATTCTTCATTCTTTCTCCCTGTACATGTGTATGTTTATTGATTAAGCGCCCTCGTTGCTGTTAATATGAAATAAACTAGAACAATTCTTAAAACTTTAACGGCACTGTATGTCCCTTATTGCATTTGAACAGTGCTATTTACGTATAAATGATAAGTACGTATAAATGATAAGTACATCAATTGCATTGACGTGCTTATCATTTAGCTTAAATTATGATATTAAATTTATTTAGAAAATATTAATTTAATGATTTTTTGTACCAGGATATCCCGTCCTCGGGGCTTGATCGTTGGTTCTGCCTTGAGGGGAGAACTGAGCGATCGAGTGTTCAAGGGCAGATACGACTGAAGATTTCACTGAGTACACGAGAAGACAAAGACAGTGCAGGGGAGGATGACAATTGGAAGGAGGTAGTCGAGCATCAAGAGCTTTTATGGGTGTTCATTCAACATGAGCTAAAACAACATTTTGTAAGTTCTAATTTGTTTTAAAAGGAATATAAGTAGTTCTCATCATAATTCTATCTTTAATCAGCATCCCCTAAGCTTTTCTTCTGCAAGTGATAAACACTTGTCCTACCAAAGCGAAATGGCATAGTGATTGTTAAGTCATTTTAATTACACGAAAGTACAGCGTGCATAAGAGTAAGTCCATCTTTTACTCTTAGCGATCAATCATTACCCAAATAGCTTCATTTAATAGAATTATTAAATGATGAAAGATTACTTAAGAAATTTGACAATAAGTACCAATCACCAACAACAAAATTGTGTATGCACCAAAAATGATAAACAATAACGTTTATTTACAAAGTTGAAATCCACATCGTAGAACTTAAAGATATATTCAGGCAATAAAAATAATATTTGAATATCGTATTGGTATTGACAGTTTTTGTTGACCGATTCACGGAGTTTTTGAATCGTATATTTCTAAGTCATAAATTAGTTGACGTAAACGTTCTCAATAATCAGATCAATTAAATATACTATTGATAAATTAAGCATATATTTACATGCAAATTAAATGTTTCATAAAAAATGAAGCATTTAGAAATAAGAATAATACAAGTAATACAATAATAAGAGCGAAATTAAAATATACATATTCACATCCTTATCGTCGTTGAACTTGAAGATATAATCAGGCAATAAAAATAATATTTGAATATCGTATTGGTATGGAAATTTTGTGTTAACTGATTGACCGATTCACGGAGTTTTCGGATCTTACATTTTTAAGTCATAAATTAAGCGCTCTCAATAATCAGATAAATTATGATAAATTAAGCATATATTTACAAGTAAATTAAATTTTTCATAAAAAATGAAGCATTTAGGAATAAGAATAATACAAGTAATACAATAATAAGAGCGAAATTAAAATATACATATTCACATCCTTATCGTCGTAGAACTTAAAGATATAATCAGGCANTCATTCAACATGAGCTAAAACAACATTTTGTAAGTTCTAATTTGTTTAAAAAGGAATATAAGTAGTTCTCATCATAATTCTATTTTTAATCAGCTTCCCCCAAGCTTTTCTTCTGCAAGTGATAAACACTTGTCCTACCAAAGCGAAATGGCATAGTGATTGTTAAGCCATTTTAATTACACGTAAGTACAGCGTACATAAGAGTAAGTGCATCTTTAACTCTTAGCGATCAAACATTACGCAAATAACTTCATTTAATAGAATTATTAAATGATGAAAGATTAATTAAGAAATTTGACAAAGAGGTACCAATTACCAACTATAAAAAATGGTGTATATAAAAAAAATTATCAGCAGTAACGTTTTCTTAAACGCAGAAATCTATATCGTGGAACTTAAAGATATATTCAGGCAATAAAAATAATATTTGAATATCGTATTGGTATGGAAATTTTTTGCTAGACCGATTCACAGAGTTTTTGGATCTTATATTAAGTTATGAATTAGTTGACGTAAACGCTCTCAATAATCAGATAAATTAAATATAGTATTGATAAATTAAGTATATATTTACATGTAAATTAAATGTTTCATAAAAATGAAGCATTTAGAAATAAGAAAAATACAAGTAATACAATAATAAGAATAAAATTAAAATATACATATTTACAACCATATCGTAGAATTTAAAGATATATTCAGGCAATAAAAATAATATTTGAATATCATATTGGTAAGGAAATTTTGTGCTAAACGATTGACCGATTCACGGAGTTTTTGGATCTTATATTTTTAAGTCCTAAATTAAGCGCTCTCAATAATCAGATAAATTATGATAAATTAAGCATATATTTGCATGTAAATTAAATTTTACATAAAAAATGAAGCATTTAGAAATAAGAATAATACAATAAAAAGAATAAAATTAAAATATACATATTTACACAAATTATTCAGATTAAATATTTAGGAAAGTGTTTTCTCTATCTTACTGTCGAAATAGCTTCCATGGGAGTAAGTTTGATTTCTAAATTGTTTTTGAGAAGGGTAAGTGATCCATGTCAGCGATGACATATTAATCGATATACAAAATTAATTTTCTGCTTTACGGGAAAATATTTTAACTCTCCCTAAAACAAGCTTAAAGTGAATTAGTTTAACTTAACAGTATTTTGTCATTTTCGGATATGGGTTCCTGTAACAGCTTTTTTAGTGACGGTTAATCAATAAAAATAATTTAAGACTCTTAACAATTTAGACTTCAACTCTTAACACATAATAACACACTCTTAACACATCATACACATAATAACTCTTTAAGAGTTTAAAGGACTAATGGTCGTACGGAGAGAAATGTTTAAACTCTCTCTCTAATTAATTCTCTCCTATCAACTTTTTTAATGTAAAATGTATGTGTATTATGTTACTTATTGACTAAAATGTGATATGATGCATTTGCTACTTCAATTACAAAGCATCACATTAAGTGAAAATTGGAATGAAAAAGTAATGTATTGAAAATCATTCATTTCCTTAATCAAATATTATTTTTTAAAATTTGTAAAATGTTCTGTTTACTTTCAAGGGACCAAGCTATGAGTGGGCCGGTGACTTGCCTCAACCAGCGTTGACTATATTGCATCAACATGCTATCCAGGGAGATATTACAGAGCTTCAGCAGACTTTATGGTAATTTTAAAAAAAATATTATTTCCCTTTTGCTTTTGGAGTTTTAAGAAAGTCTTTATCCGTTTTCACTTTCATTAACATGTCTGTATACGTGTTGTTTAAAAAATCTCTTCAAAATATGCATTAAAACTTTATGGAAGCCATTCTGCAGAGAATCCTTAATTTGCTTCACTTGTACCTAAATACACAGCTTTTCTAAAGACATTTAAAGGTTCAATTTAGAATTTTTATTCTAAAATTATGGTAAAATAACCGACAGTTGTCTATTCATCCGATTAACCGAAAAGTTTGGGCTACAGAAATTTTTTTACCTTTATGGTTTTGAAACCGTTTACAACTAGTTTTATTATAAAACCATGGATACAAAACTATACGGTATTTTTTAGCGACCCTTAGGAAAATTTTCCATGGGATTGCCATAAAAAATGGCATAGGATATTCCTATGGCATTTTTATATGCCATACGTATATGGCAAAAGTGTATGGCAAAATTTTACCATAAGCAAAACCCAATAGGAATATCCTATGGCACTTTTTTATATGGCAAATTTTTGCCATAAAACTAAGATGTGCTTCAGCTTATGAAGAAATATTTTTCCATAGGCTATGGTACACCTTTGCCATACAGCTATGGGAATATTTGTCGTTGATATTTTACCATACATCAAAAAATAGTTACTTACAAGGATCTTTCGCAATGGATATTAAAAATGAAAAACTTAATAATTGTAGAAAAAATATATATCCAGATAGCTTTTTTTCAAATTTCATTGATAAATTTCCCCTGTTTTACTTGCAAAATCCTTTCTGAATGCTGTTCTTATTCAAATAAATTTTAAACGGTTAGTAATTTTAAACGGTTAGTAAAATGGTGGTTAGGAAGTGATGGATAATGGTCACTCCGACCACCGTTAGGTGTTCGGAGCGAGTGGGGAAAATATTGGCTATGTTGATTAGGAACAAAATATATTGAGTACAGGCAACAAATATTTGTTAAAGCTGTAAAAAACAAGAAAATAGAAATTGGGTCCGGAGGTCGGAGCGAGTATAAAAAACGTTAATTTGATTGATTGGTATCATAATTAGTTAAAGCGTCAGATATTAGATAAACCTAAAAGAAAGCGACGTAAAATAATGGTTTGATGGTCGGAGAGAGTATGAATTTTTTTGAAATTTTGATATGTGATACTAAGCTAAAAATTAAACAGACTATGAAACAATAAAATGCTATGAAAACTCAAAAGATAAAGAGTGGTGCCGGTGGTCGAAGCGAAATTAGTTTAAAATAGACCAAAACGGGACAAAAGCCGAATATGTAACGGTGCAACCAGTGGTGGCATGTGAACAAAATTTTATATATTAAAAAGATGGTGTTAGACTATGAAAAGCTAAGAATAGAAAACAGGCTAAATTAGTTGATTCCTTACTAGTGAGGGATATAAAACTCAGAAAATTTATGTTGAGTTGTGTTAAGCACAGTTAGAAAAGAGAACGCGGTATGGAAAAATTGGTAAATACAAAACATGATTAAAATCATTAAAATTAATAATTGCTATTGACACTTGGTCAGGGATAGTAAATAAAAATTAATTGGGTACAGGGAATCGCTATGACGAAAAAGCTGTTATTTCAAGGAAAGATTAAATTGTTAAACGCGTTTTTAGTAACAGCAGCCGATGATATGGCCAGGGACTGTCCCGTTGATGATATTGAAGCAAAACAGTTGTCAACCAGTAATCCAGCAAATCTAGTTAAGTGATGACCCTAAGCTATGTATAAATATGTAACAGAACATTGTACAAATATGTGGATACTTAAGAAATATTAGTTGTAAGATAGTAAAACACAGAGACATGATAAAAAACAATTTAATGCCAAGCAAAAATTAAACACAAAATAAAAGTATAAAGCCCTAAAATATGTAAGATAATGTAAAAAAGCATTGCTAGAACCTAAGTGGAATTAAAATCAAAAACTAAGAAGAATGTAAACACTGACTTTGATATTGATATATGACAGCAATAAAATGAAATTGTCACCGAACAATTTAAAAGAATTAGAAAATTTTAATTATTAAAGAAATGATGGATCTGGCTTGATGATAAGCACTTAACTGCGTTTTTTATCATGAAGATTGCTTACAAATTGCTATGGGGAATAGAAAACCATTAATAATGGAAAAGTGATGTGACTTTAAAAATTTATATAAAATAAGAGGGAGGGGGATAAAATAAAAAGAAAGATGTCGTTTAATCAGAAACAGTTGGGAGAAAGAAATATAAAAATTTTAGATAAAAATATGAACAGCAAGATATTAATTAAAGTGTACAAAGTCAGCGTTAAGAAATGGCAAAATTTAACATAGCGAAAACCTATACCCAATGGCGACATATTTTGAAAAGATACAGATAATAAAAGTACCAGACCGCCGAATATTAAAAACTTAATAAATTCAGATAGATGATCGCATAGGCGTTTGCAATAAAATGTTTTTGACCAAGAATGAGATCAAAAAAATATTAAAATAAGTAGCCAAAGTTAGCAAAAGATTCCACTTGTAGTGGATAACACGTTAATACGTGTCTGATACTCTAAGCCTAAATCAATGGAACATAGGATTTCAAACACTCAAAAATGGGAAAATTGGCCAATCTGAGGCCGGAAAAGACTCACCAGGAATGTCTTGTGGGATTTTATGTTGAATTTAATTAACTTCGGGGTGAAAAAATGGATATTTCTTTCTTTTAAAGATGCTTTTGAGGACTCCATAGGAGTAGTTGTTTCGTTGGTGGGGATCTAGATCAGCTGTTCCCTATGGTATACTGCCATACAAATCCTTATGGTTACCATTGGCCCATGGTACATTGCCAGACAAATTTCTATGATTGCCATAGGTCAATGGTGAAGTACCATACAAATATTTATGGTTACCTTTGGCCTATGGTATACTGCCATACAAATCTTTATGGTTACCATTGGCCTATGGTACACTGCCATTCAAATTTATGTGGTTGCCATAGGAGAATGGTGACGTGCCATATAATTGCCATACAGGTCTCTATGGTTACCATTGACCTATGGTATCTTGCCATACAAATTTCTATGGTAGCCATAGGCTTTTGCCATGCAAATCTCTATGGTAACCATAGGCGTATGGTATCTTGCCATACAAATTTCTATGGTAGCCATAGGCTTATGGGGTTGTGCCATACAAATTTCTATGGTAGCCATAGGTTGCCATAGATTACCATATAGGCTTCTCTATGGCAAATTTTCCTAAGGGAATTTACTGCTAGTATGGTTTCAAAACAATAGAAGCGAAATTTGACTAGACATAGGAGCTAGACTTTTCGTTAGGTAATGTACATTAAGGAGTATAAAACAATGGAAACTCTTCATATGCTGAAGGGAATGGAGGAAATATTGTGGTGTGAGGGCTAGCACTCGAACTCCAGTTCTGTCGATTATGAGACTGACAGATCATCCCTCTCAGCTGTGATGTGCTCGCAGTTGCAAGGAACTAAGTGGCTTCATTAGGTTGTATTACCGCGTGTGGTTGGTTGATCTTAGCTAAATGAAAATATTAAGGAGGTAGAATGAAATTTAGCTAAAAGAACAATTCAGAAAAATCATTATTTATTTAATGCTAGAATTAGAATATCCTGTAAATTGATATATAACATCATTAATACAAATGGCCAAAAGGTAAAAATTGTTAGAACATTGCGTTGTAAAAATTAGTTTAATCTTTAATAAATTTCCTAAAACGAAAATATCTAGAATGCTGAAAGAGAATGGATTGGTAATAAAAAATTAATAAAACATGAGACAGATAAGACAAATTACAAATACAAAAATTTATAAACTCACCACGTTTATTTTGTTAAGCAGCATTTTCTAAAGAAAAAAATTTTTCAAAAAAGAATAAATGCATATTAAGAAGACACATATCGACATACAGCCACACAGGCCACACAACGTAGATTATTTATGAAATCTTAAGGATAGACGTAGATTGACATCATCGAAAAAAACTATAGTACACCATCACAGCTTTTTACAAAAAACTGAACACCCCCCTAATGCATAAAAACGTACATCAGGGTACCGAAACACCATCGAAAAAAAAATGCTTCTTCCACAGTGGAAAGGGAGGAATCCCTGCACTACCACGTTGCCATTACTTCTTAGCGAACTCTGTTGAAACTCGGCAACTCAGCTGAAAGATGTCGCTTCGGGGGAAAAGTCCAGTCTAAACTCGTGACGTCAAGAGTGGATGTCAGTTGTCGAAAAGTTGCTCCTAAGGATGTGAACTGCTCCTGCAAGATCAGTCCAACGCACTTTCGTTTGCGTTTTTGTTGCAAAGCAGCTGACTACACAGCATTCCTTCTATTATCGCATTTTTGCGTTAAACATGTTTTTCACTTCAAGACATTTCTATAATTGTTAAACGAAGTTTAACAGGTGGGCTTAGTTGGTGTGATAAAATTCTTGTTGTTTAACCGATAGTATTAAGTGAACGCAGCAAATAAACGGTTTTTCTCACGGTTTATAGATTGATTACCATCTTTTTTATGGTTATTTCACTCTTTTGTTTGAATATGATAAAATAATAATTAAATAAATTGTCATTTAACCATTTTTGTTCGAGAAATATCTAACAGTGTAAAAACTTCTATCATATATAAATAGATTACAATTTCTTAGGTTATTTTGTGCTGTGCAGCAATAGAAACAAACGTTATAAAAAAGATGAAGTATTAAAGGTCGCAAAATATTACAAAAAAACGGTTGGCTGTTTCAGAAAACGTTGTCTGTTTGGTTATAACAAAGACCAAAAATTCACGAATGATGTATGAAGATAAAAGTAATAATTTGTATTTTTTACTAAATGTATGGTAACAAGTACTATAACTTTGAACACCAGAATTTTCGGTTAATCATTTAAATACCAAGTGCATAGTTTAAATAGCGTATATTTTAATTTTATCAATCAAAGTAAATTTCTTTTCTTATTAGAAATGTCATTACTATACAGTACGATGATTTTACTCGTATTTTATACTCCATGATCTTATGCTTACTCTTTTTCGTAGTCGTTGGACCATGTACAGTAAGCAACACATGGAAGTGCCTCTGGACTATGCCTTACTGTATCAACTACTGGATGACCTTAGCAAAGCTTGGGGAGAACAGGAGAATCCACTCTCCAGGGATGAGGTATTTGCTTACGTTTAAAATTGTCTTTTATTGAATAGTAATGTAACAGTATACCGTATAAATTTATGATTAACAATTCAAAACAGGGACAAACTCCTCTTTAGCCAAGCAACAAATAGATAGGGTTTTTTTCTTTTTAAAATTTCAGATTATCGTGCTAATAATTTATTTATAAACTTGTTCAACTTAAACAGAGAAGCAGTTCAATTTACCACCATTTTAAGGTTGAAACAAAGTACATGGTGTTATAGTTAGAGGAATCAATATTATAGTTCAACGTTGAACAATTTTTTCTCAGAGTAAAACAGACTAACTTTATCCTACAAGAAGCATGTCTTGCATGAGTCTTTCAATATAATAAATGTAATTGAGTCTTTCAATATGGCTTGACTTAAACGGAAACACAGTTCAATTTAGCACCATTGTAATGAAGTACATTGTGTCAGGTTCCAGGAACCGATATTATAGTTCAATATTTTTCTCTGAGTGTATTTAACTGTCTTGTTTATATTATTTTAGGAAGCATCTCTCGCTGAGTCTTTCAATATATTTTTGGATTTCTCTCTTAAATTGATGCAGAAGCATCGAGATCTATTTCCTCCTGGAAACACATTAGCACAGCATAAGCTCACACATTTGCTCAAGTAAGAATACTATAAAATTTATTATAATATTAAGATACTATCTAAAAATCTTTTTGAAAAGGGTAAAAAAGCAATCAATAAATCATTTCCGAACAATATTACAAAATCACGCACTAAACTGAAAAAAATATGCTGGCATAATTAAGAAAGCTAAAATTACCAAAATATTTTTAATTTATTATTATACTTTGCCCTTCATGGTAGCTTTATGTTACTAGATGACGCAATCCTTCAAAATATCCCATGAAATCATCCATATCCCATCAAAATAAAAATTATTTTTATTCAGTATCATTTGGAATGAAACTATTGCTCGAGGTTAACTCAATGATAGTAAAAATTTACCCCAAATTGAACTGTTTTCTTCAATTAAGCTTAAAGGAAAGCTTAAATTACTCCAATATTTTTAATTTATTATTATATTTTGTCCTTCATGGTAGATCCATGTTATTAGATGACGCAATCCTCCGAAATATCCCATGAAATCGAATCATCCATATCCCATCAAAATTAAAAATTAACTTTATTCAGTATCATTTGGAATGAAACAATTGCTCAAGGTTAACTCAATGAAAGTAAAAATTTACCACAATTGAACTGTTTTCTTCAATTAAGCTGCTCTCTTGCAAAGTATTTTCCGTATAGTGATGATTCCGTATAGTTTCCGTATAGTTTATTCCTCTTCTATAGTATCAGTAAAAACCTCTTTCTATAGCATCTTTATTAAAACTGCACAATATTGATGCAATTTTTATACTCTCCAAATATACCAGTGTTATACACTGAATCTATATTAGTATTTTTGGCATCAATTAAGCTGCACCAACTAACATAATACCAGTAGTGCATATTTCCAAAATTAATTGACAATCGTTGGCGTCAAATAGTATGGAGAATTTTTAAATTTCTGCTAACTGAATTTGCTGCATTGCTTCATTAATTTTACTTTATACTACATAGTTAATTTTTTTTGTTTTAATTAGTAACTATTACCAAAATTAACTAAGCATCATTAGCTTAAAAAATGGTATGGCGGTTTTTTAATTTTTTTCCTAAACGAGTTAGAACCATTTTTCTATTAACTTTATTTTAAAACATAGTCTTTTTTGCTTCAGTTAGTGCCTATTATCATAAGTAATTAAGCATCATTTACGTTAATAATAGTTTTTTTATTTTATTAAATCTCTGGCTGTAACGCAAATGCGGGTTAGTTTCATCAAAAAATCTTCCACCAATGTGAATTTCACCCAATACTAGATCCAGGAGTTCCTTTGTCTTCTGATTTGGATTCCAAATTACAAGGTTACGGAGTTGGGCATTTGTAATCGTAAATTCAAAATTGGGGCGGCTATTCAACGACGGTGTTTGAAATCAAATCAAACAGGAATTGAGGTTTTTCGCAATTCTGGTTTATTAGATTTCCCTCCTTAAACATTCATTTGCGACAACTTGTGTGTATTATTTAAACAACTTTTTACGTCTATTATAAAAGTATATGCTCAGGCTATGATTATGGGCCAGGCGTGATCAGTTTATTTATTATGCGTTTTTAATAATTTATAACAACCAATTAATGATAGAAGCTTGATTTTTTAGTGTTTTATCTAAACTGCAATAATAATAATAATAATAAATACTTAAATTTGTTTAATATTATTTTATACTTTTCTCACAACAACCACATATAAGTAGCTTATTTTCATCAATAAATATTCTATATGGCTCTCCTATGAATTATTCATGTATCGTTTTTTATAGCTAAATTGTCTAAAATATTTATTTTCCGGACAATTTTACGCTTGTTACAATAACTTTATATTTTGAAAATTAGGTGCAGTATTATTGCTTAGAAGTATTCAATTATTTGTGATATATGACTATGTACTTGTATTTTATATTATTTGTGATATTTGATTGTGCTAATAATCGTAATAATAAATTCTAACCTTACTCCGTTATTACCTATACTGTTAAAAATTGTAGTACTATAAAAAATTCATCTATAAATATCACTGTAATCGTCAATTATTCCAACTTACAATCGTTGCTTAAATTTTTATTAATTAATTACAATTACATACAATCGCACACATTCAACTAATTTACATATTCTCCAATATCGGAGAATTTTATGAAATATTCTCTTCAGTGATATTGAACTGAATTTTCATAAAACTTTTTATCATAACTGATGAACTTGATCATTTCGTTCAATGACAAGTTCTATTTAAATTATTTAAACTATTTTTATTATCTAAACTATTTATTATTATTTATTATTTATAACTATTTATTATTATTTATAACTATTTATTATTATTTATTATTTATAACTATTTATTATTATTTAAACTATAAAACTAAACTATTTAAATTATTTATGAGTAGTGGTGGACAAATTTTCTTTTAATTCTAATTTACTGTAGTATTAATACATTATATTTGCTACCGTTAGGCAAAATATTCCTGAAATTGTGATATTCCATAGTAGTTAGTAGTTGTAGGATATGTTATTATTAGGGTAGTTTATTAATTTTCCTCATTTCTTTTACAGATGCCTGTCAACTTTACACAATTTAAAAGCTTTCCGGTGGTGCTGCCCATTTAGACATGATCTTCACGTGGAAATAATTACTAGCATAAGAGTATGTTTTTTCTTTATGGTTTTAATTATTACTATAAAAGGCTTGGGCTATTGCAGAGATAAGCCACGCTTTTTCCAATTGTAATATTTTTATATTTTTTGCATAAAATTGTTTAGAAGCATTGATTTCCGATTAGTACTTCACGCTTCCTTAAGGGAAGAACTTTAAATTCCTTGCTTTTCATTCATTAATCTATTTTTAAAGCAGGGTGTGAATTACTAATTATGGGAAAAAGTCATAACCTTTGGCGTCTAAAAAATTACTTATCACGTTGAGCACCGCGTCAGCCATCGGTGGCTGACTCTGGACTTTCCATTTAGGCCGCGTCAACCACCGATGGCTGACACTGAAATTACATTTAGACTGCGTCATTCACCGGTGGCTGGCACTGAAATTACATTTAGGCTGCGTCAACCACCGGTGGCCAGCACTGAAATTACATTGAGGCTGCGTCTGCCACCGCTTGCTGACACTGACCTTTCACATAGACCGCGAAAAACAGCTGGCTGACAGCGTGTAACATGATATAGAACTATAAAATTGACACTCTTTTATGGAATTGCAGAAAATTTATTCAAAATTTACTTAATTATTGTGAATCTTGTTTTAATAAATTCACTTTTGCAGTTTTTTATCCACCAATAATTTTAAACAATTCGGTCTTATATAATTCACCACTTTCTTCTCATAAATGTCATGCTAAACCTTTTAAAGCTAGCAAAATCTTTCTAATAATTGCAATTTTAGTTTATAGTCAATTACAGTTTGGCTAGATGGGCAAGCCATGTAAAATTAGGGTGGCGTTTAACGTGTTAAGCAAACTAAAATATGGCGCATAGATATTGTATAGTTTTTTTACTTAACATCTAATATATGTATAAGCCAGAGATGCCAACTTGCTCCGGACAGCAAATATATATTTCAAATTGGTAGTTTATCAATTGTGATTCTTGGTTTAATAAATTCAATTTAGTAGATTTTTATCCACCACTATTTTTAAATAATGCGTAAGCTTATATATTTCACCACTTCGAAGTACTAGTGTTAAGCTATGTCTCTTAAAAATCAAGCAAACATAGTCAAATATTTGCAAAATTTACTTCGTAGTTACTTACCGTTTTTTTAGTTATTTCGGCCTGTCCTGAGCAGTTGGCATCGCTGTGTTACTAGTAAACATATTTCCTGAAACTACGGAAATTTCGTAGTAGTTGNCACTGGACTTTCCATTTAAGCCGCGTCAACCACCGATGGCTGACACTGAAATTACATTTAGGCTGCGTCATTCACCGGTGGTTGGCACTGAAATTACATTTAGGCTGCGTCAACCACCGGTGGCTAGCACTGAAATTACATTGAGGCTGCGTCTGCCACCGCTTGCTGACACTGACCTTTCACATAGACCGCGAAAAACAGCTGGCTGACAGCGTGTAACATGATATGGAACTATATAATTTACACTCTTTTATGGAATTGCAGAAAATTTATTCAAAATTTACTTAATTATTATGATTCTTGTTTTAATAAATTCACTTTTGTAGATTTTTATCCACCACTATTTTTAAACAATTCGTAGTCTTATATTATTCACCACTTATATTTCATAAATGTTATGCTAAACCTTTTAAAGCTAGCAAAATCTTTCTAATATTTGCAATTTTAGTTTATAGTCAAATACAGTTTGGCCAGACAGGCAAGCCATGTAAAATTATCGTGGCGTTCAACGTGTTAAGCAAACTAAAATATGGCGCATAGATATTGCATAGTTTTTTTTAACTTAACATTTAATATATGCATGATAAGCTATAAATTGCAAAAAAAAATTTTTTTTTTAATCAGTTTTCTGAAATTTTATTTTAGCGTTCATAGCATAAGCAATAGAAAGAAAATTGCTGTAGGCCACATTTCTTGAAATCTATCATGAAATACGTTGTTTTTTGAATTGAACAGCTGTATTTTGTCTATACAGCTTAATGAACTGATAATCGCTGGAAATTTGTAGCATAAAAAACGCTAGAGTGCGACCATAAACTCAGTGGTCTGATAAAGATATTTACCTACTACTATCTTAATGAAATTTCGTAGCTACATTTTTATCCAATTACCTCGATCTGTAAAATTATTGTCAAGCAATGATCTCGAAAAATATCATTTTTATAAATTTTTGTTTTTTAAGAACTATTCTATCTATTTTTTCTAATTTCCTTTTGTTACCACTCTGAATAACTTTTGATCATTCTTAATCGTTCGAAGGGGAAACCTCAAATATGCTAATTTTTGAGTGCAGCGATATTTAAAGTTACGAAACCGGCACACAAAAACGTACTTTCTCTAAATTACAACAAATTTTTTTTTTAGTGGAATCAGATTTTTGACATCCAAAATATAGGGGATAGCCGCAATCTAGGAAGCATGGTCCGAGTATTTTGGTCACTCTAAAGTTTAAACCCCTTAATGTTAATTTTGTTTTTTGGGTATTTCGCTATATCTGGAGAACTTTTTAAGTTCATTGAAAACATTTTACACACTGGAAAATTATAAAATTCGTTAATCCAAAGATAATACCTTGTAAAAAATAGCTTTCAGTTAATATTTATATTTGTTTATTATTTTATTTAAGAATGGTTGAAAAATTTTGAATTGTAAGGTATACAATTTTTGCATCCTTTTAAATAATGTTATTTTGTATAGCAAAATACAAAATCTGAGCAAGATTGGTTGAATAATTCCTGAGAAATTGAATTTCAAAAAAGTCAGATACTTCAAATTCGATTATATTATGATTATGTTATAATAACAGTTATGTGCCGCTTAGAAAACGCGTGGTTAAAAGTCACATTGTCTCCAGCCATATAGATTTACAAAGTAGAATTTTATCAATACTTATTAATCTTTTGTATCGATCCACTTACATTAATAATAATCATATAAATTAACAAAGTAGAGTTTTATCGATTTAACCACTTACATTAATATAATTATCCTAAGGTTTATATCAGTACATAAGGATAAGTATTATTTGGAAAATATTCCACTTAGAAAAAGTGTGGCTAAAAATAATTGCCCCCATAATAATAAACCGTAATTAACATAACAGAAATTTCTCGATTTAACTACTTGCATTAATATTATTCTTCTAAAGGTCTTTATCAGTTTTAAGTGTTTCTTTTAAGTGTTTATCAGTTATAATTAAAATGTTGTAACTATTTCAGAAAGGAACTCTTGATTGGTTTAATGTTCAAGTTGCAAATGCGGAAGCTTTACAGAGAAAAGTAAGTGTCGTTTATAAAATTTTCCTGAATTGAAAATGGAGTCAATAAATGTGAAACATATTTATCGATTAATCGCCTAGTTTTGCACTAAAACGGTGCTTTCTTTCGTTTGTTTTCTTTGTTCTGTCTATATTTAAAAAAAGATCTATTCCTATTTTCCATTCACAATTTTTGTTATAAATATATTATGGTGGGAAAAAAAATTCTGAAAATTTTTTTTTTATTTGTTGAAAAAGTTTTTTCTTCTGGATTTAAATGTGCTAAATTTGAACGCATTGTAGCACGTATAATGAATATAAATTGCTCTGAATAAAATCTCTGAATATGCGAATATTTTATAACAATATATAAAGAATACTTTGATTTTTCTGATTACCCACAATTTTATCTTGAAATTGGAGGGATATGTTCTTTTCGCACCGAAACATGTTTTGTTTCACTTAAGTTTTCAAATACAAAATTCAACTGTAATTAAACCGTAAACTGAGCTTAGTTCACATATTATAAACATTAAAACTGTATCGCAAAAGTAATAATTTTAAAACGCACTTTAATTTTTAATGACCATGCGCATTTCTTTTTTGCTATTTCTCTTTATTTTAAAATTCATTTCATATTTTATTTTATTTTTCTTTAAAAAAAACTGAAACGAGCATTGTAATCCGGTTTTTCGAATCCCCAACGTTGCATTTTTTTCAAAAAATTGAAGACTGGTAATTTAATTAGTAAAATTTATTTCGTATAATTTACTTAAATTAATAATAATAATGAAAATAAAACGAAGCATCTTACTCTAAACTATGTGTGACTTTAGTTTTGGATGCTGGTTGATGGTCAGCGTGGGGAAACACTTGATGGAGCTTTCAATAGTGTAGTTATATATGTAATTAATATTATTACAAATAAGGTAATTATAATATTTTTTTAAACTGAAACGGTAGGAGACATTAGAAATTACTTTAAATTAATCTAACTCAAAGTAATTAATGCGAAATGTTCGGAGCTGTCAACTACTACGGTTTTTGGAAAATATTTTATACAATGNTTTGGATGCTGCTTGATGGTCAGCGTGGGGAAACACTTGATGGAGCTTTCAATATTGTAGTTATATATGTAATTAATATTATTACAAATAAGGTAATTATAACATTTTTTTTAACTGAAACGGTAGGAGACATTAGAAATTACTTTAAATTAATCTAACTCAAAGTAATTAATGCGAAATGTTCGGAGCTGTCAACTACTACGGTTTTTGGAAAATATTTTATACAATGAAAGACAATTAAAACCTAAATTCAGAATTTTTGGAAATTTTGCCAACATTAAATTAAATGTATACATTTAATTGATGTACACTTCATCATTGTATATCACTTTTTTGTACTTTATATCAAATTTTCAAACCAAAGATTAATGCATTTAAGCATAAACTACCACAAGCTTGATTGATTGATTGATATGAGTGGAATCTCGGTGTTAAGCGCGAAGCGCTTCTAACCGATTCATCTATACTGTTTTGGCATTTAGTCCAGAGGTCATATACAGTTCATAGTTCTAAGTTAGGATCAGATAATAAGTCCATGATGAGGTGAGGCATGAGTTGATTCAGTAGTACATCAGTTGTATGGGGAATTCCCCTGGATTAAAGTTGTGAGAAGATGCAGTACGTCTTGGTCCTTCAGCAAGTCTTTAAGTTCACTGATGAGGCTAACAAGTCTGTGGGCTGTAGAAGTAGTCGTGTCCTTGGTCGTTTTTCTCTTTCGACTGGGACGGGCCTCGCACCCAGTGAAATTTGAGGTGTGGTTTTGCATGCAGTTGCAGCATTTAGCTGGGGAGTCTCGGCTCTTTCTGCACTGGAATGAATAGTGCCCTTCGGCACATTTCATGCATCTTGGGCTGGAGGAGCAGGAACGTTGGGTGTGGCCGAAACTCTGACATCGAAAACACTGCAGCGGCCGCCGGCCGCCGTGGTATTTCTCTATGCTGATCGGGATCTGCTTGATGCTCTCAATATGGTAGATCATCTCGTGATTGGCTAGCATTGGCATAACGATGAGGTACAGGGGGAGGGGCCTAAAGGCTTCACCCACTTTCTTCTTAAACTGGACTATTTTCAGGATTTCAATGTTCCGCTTCCCTAATTCAAGGGATATTTCATCTGTACTAAAATCATCAGGAAGGCCACGGATGAGGACTTTAGCATTTTTAACTGGCTGAGCTTTTTCTACTGAAGTGGAAGGCTCTGTGGCTTTGTTGGTAGTCTCCTCCGTAGGTTCTGATGCAGTAATAGGGGTGGGCTCCGGCATGAAAAGAGATTCCGGAGGAGTGCAGCTTTTCTGGGTCATGGATGGGTCAACATTTTCTGTAGCTGAGGCAGACTTTTTCTTCCTCTTCTTTCTCTTTTTAGCTGGTGGCTCTTTGTTGTTTCTATTTTGGATCTCAGGTTCAGAGGCTGATGTCTCTTCGTCTATATCCATATTCAAATCTTTACTAGAAGGAGTTGTGATATTATTCGGAACACTGTGCTCGGAAACGGGCTCAGTCTTTATTTCATTAGTAACACTACTTTCTGGGATGGTCACAGGGATTTCCGCTTTCTCAGTGATAGTTGTCTCCATTGTAGTTGAGGCAGTTGGCTTCTTTTGACTCGACTCAACAGTTTGAATTGCAGACACCGCTGCGTTAAAGAGTTCGTTGTAATATCTACTTTGTGTTGAGGTAGAAATCTCTCCAATGGAATCTCGCAGCTTACGAAGTTCCACGATATCAGTAGTTTGTTCTAGAAGAAACTTTGAGTAAAGTGCGTAGTTCATAGATCTGGCCGGTATAAACCTTTTGACAATCGAAGATGTCTCATATAAGTCTGATGCTGGCATGCGGCCGGAAGGGAAAACTTTTCCGCCGCGGGCAGTTCGGTGATACGGCATAATTGCGGAGCAGAGAAAAACACGTCTTGTCTCTAGCAAGGCTTGAGCTGGTCCCTCCTCGGTACACTCCACTCTTATCTACCACAAGCTTAACATCAAGCATTCAGATATATGTTTGATTTAATCATTTATTGTGATAGTTAAAATCTTTTTAATTAATTTAATGAAATTTACAAATCTAAAAAGAGAAACGCTTAAGTATTGCTATCACTTCAAATTTAAAAATAAAATCTGTCCGAAAGTCCGGAAGAATAGTTAACTGTGGATGTAACTCAAGCAAGATGTAAAAATGTTTTCCTTTTTAGTTTACATTTTACTACCAATACGGTAAATCATTTTTGAAATGGGCAAAAGTTGGCAGGTATGCTAATACTTTGCACATTCACAGCAGCGCTTTAATAAAATCTGCAAAACCAAAGTTTAATTTTTTACCAGGTTTTTTTTAAAATTCACTCGAGTAAATCAATAAGTTTCCCCACTTCTGTGTTACATAGGGAGTGGTAGAAGAAAAGTGATAATACATTTCAGTTTGTGATCACATGTTTTTTGTCTTAAGTTTATTTTTCAAAAGAGCAGACAAGTACATATCTATGAATATAAACCTATACAATTTTTATAAGCTCGTGCATTCAGGCAAAAAATAAACTAATCTGAAAAAAAATAACTTCGAAACCATTTTTTGAAAATGCACATTTCGAGAAAAATCTGTAGCTTTCCGAGCAAAATTTGCTTCAGATTTGAAATCCACATACCCGGAACAGTTATGATCTTGTATAATTGCAATAAAATATTTATAATAAAAGCTTAGGGTAGGGTTATATATATTACTTAATTCTCTCCGTTTTAGATTCATCATTAAATATTGGTAATTAACTATTTAAATTTTTTCTTGATTTTAAAAAGAAAATCAAAACTATTTTAAAATTTATATTAGCAATGCTATGATTCAGACAATGAAGTTAAAATAGCACGCGTTTTCATTCATAGTAGCAGCATATTTTTGACTAGTAAAATTTAGGAAATTACGTGTTTTATTACTGCAGTTAACTGATCGTGTCAAACTTACCGTGAAAGCTTAAAATTAACTATAAAAACTCTTTTCCTTCTACCTTAATTTTACTATCACTATACCTAACTTTTTCAATGATTGCTTCCCCTGTAACTCTCAGTCCATAAAATACTGCTAACGAAGAACCTTTTCCTTACACATACTTAAACGAGGATCAAGAGGATTCCTGTACTTCAAATACTGGGAAAATGTCATAAACTTTAATTGCTACCACGACTGCACTAGCCATTAACAAACTTGCTTTTACACCTGAAGCCATTAAATGCGTCCGTAAAACCACATGGTTCATTTTGTTCATTCAGTTTAAACTGATCTCTTCAATGAGGAAGGGATGCATTGGCAGATTTTATAAGAAATTATCCTGTTCTTTCGCTTTATAACATGAATGGGAATAAATTATGTTTTTTGGGATACATTTTAAATTTATCTTGCCTATAGATATGATGATTTGCAAATAATTTGATTAAGTATAACAATTTACATTATAATGTATTTAATGAAATTTTAAAATAATTTAAATTGTTTAGCTCTTAACCCTTTCGCGCCGACTGTCAAAAATACGTGACAGCATGAAACCGTATCAATCAGGGTAAAAAGATAAAACTGGTAATCAAAGTATTTCTTTAGCAGTTTATTTGTGGGCGGAGTTATAATTGTTTGATGTATTTCATTCACCAATACTTTGTTCAAAATAAAACTATTTAGTTATACTTTGAATTAACATTGATTATATATATGATTAAACTAACAATAATTAAAGTAAAAGCAAAGTAAGTCTGTCCAATTAGCAACGACTACATTTAAGTTACCGTTTTTCATTTAATTACAACTTGATTCTGATTTTGTACGAATGCTTTTCTGAATCACTCATCCCCAAGGGGTTAAGGGTCTATTAACTCCATGTTAACATACCAACATGTCAGCAATTTTACTTTCTATTAAGTAGCAATTTATCTATATTTTTTGTTCATTTTATTCATTAACGTGTATTTCATTGCACGTAGTTGCTAACATTGACACTTTATGGATAAAAGTATTCTAAAAACTATAACTTTGATTTCTTTTTTTAAATAAATTCCTACGGACTTAAAATTTTATATTTAGTGACAACCTTCATTAGAATACATTTTAATAAATGCATGGAAACAGAAAATTCATGAACATTAATTAGTTATTCGTTAAGAATAAAATTCTTCTTCGGGTCTGAAAGGATCCCAAACTAGAAAATTCGAAAAGCGAAGTGTAAATAAATAATAAATATTTATGGATTTATGAATAATATATCTTAAAAGTGTCTTAAGAAAACGAGGACAACAAACTGGGATTTAAAGAAGCCACTTGGAAAATTTCAATATTTATTATAGTTTAAACACTTTCCCTGTTTATTATATTTTTGTACTTTTGTAAGACTCTATAAGACACTGATCCTGTAATCGTGGACGATCGGGGTTTCAAATCTCAGTGGCGGATTGGAGTCGCCACTGAGATTTAAAACCTCGGTGAATCCCACCGAATTTAAATCGATGGATATCAGGTTTTTGGGGAAGCTTGTGAGAAATGCTGACCACATTGCTGCTATCATGCCATTGATTACAAAATTATAGGAATTTGACCAGTGACCCGCAATGCGCTGTTGTAGTAAACAGGGTTCTCGCGAGCCTTGTAAATTTTAAAAAGTGGTAAAGAAAATTAATCGAATGTTGATCATTTAATTTCTGTGTAACCACCACTAAAAATTGCTTTCCAAAGAAAGTATATATGCATAAAACGTCCTGCTTCTAAACCACAAGGGCCGTAAGGCCTCAGACTCCCAGTTCCACTAAAATGAGAGAACGAAGCTTCTAAACCCTTTAACGACAAAGCGGCATATTAACACTTTACCGACCGGTAGCGGTTCGAACATACTATGCCCTTTCACCGCCCGTTCAGCTGCAGATCGTCCGAGACACCGGCTCGGTTTCGGCCTAGACTGACGCGCGGACTTCACCACTAAATATCAAAAATTACAAATATGATATAAAATGCAACGTTAAATCATCAATATACTGGTTACTGTATTAAAAAGTAGGCGTAACTATCTTTCTTTAACTAATCTTACAAAATATTTTGCTACCACTTTATTAGAACTTTTCCAGAAAGCGGAGCAGTTGGCATCCCTGCCTTCATATCGATGAAAAAATCCCGACTTTCCTCGCAGGAAAATCTAGTCGCACCCAGCTGCACGATGAAAAATCCCGACTCTTTTCGCAGGAAAATCTGGTCGCACCCAGCTGCACTCGAGAAAACGACAGCTGAATTTTTTTCAGGGCATGCTGAATTGGTGGAAAACGTAGTCACCACAGATCGGTCAAAAGTCGATTAATCGACGACCGGTCGGTAAGCGCTGGGGAGCAAACGCTGAATAATCTACGGCCGGTCGGTATACGATGAGAACAAAACGTCGATTAATCGACGACCGGTCGGTAAGCGCTGGGGAGCAAACGTCGAATAATCGACGGCCGGTCGGTATACGATGAGAACAAAACGTCGATTAATCGACGACCGGTCGGTAAGCGCTGAGAACAAAACGTCGATTAATCGACGGCCGGTCGGTAAAGTGTTAAAATAAGAAATATATTTTAACCTTAATTTATAACCACTACTAAAATTTTTCGAAGACCTCGGGAACCCTGGCTTAAGCTATACTTTAGAAGACACTATCGTTTAATATAAATATATCTGTTTGCTTAACTATAGGTGTATTTCGCACGCTTCGCCAGTTTAAATGAACCTGCCTTCATGTTCATATTTTTTATATAAAATTCATTGTGAATATAGTTCTTGAGTGTATAGTGAAACATTATTTAATAATTTTATTTACTAATTACAACATTAAATTTTGTCGAATTATTTTTTTTAAATTTGTCTTTTTGTTTTTTTCTAGGAATCTACTTCCAAATGGCCACTGAAGCGCTTGATAGACCTAATAAATGTGCTTAATACAGACGTCTACAAAGGTTACGTCTATTACAATGAAGAATTTGAAAGGTAGTTATATCAGTTGTAAGTTTCATTCTAATTTTAACAGAAGTAGTGAAAGAAAACATAGAGAAAAGATATTTTCCCGTTGTAATGTTTAATATTTTTTCTTTCTTATTACAATCTCTGATGACTTGATTTCAACATTCTCAGACAGTTTTATTGGAAAGAGATTAAAATACAACATAAACATAACAAGTGAGCATAATTCAATTTCTCATTTGTAGTAGCACACTTAGAAAAACTCGTATTGCACATAATTCAATTAAATGTATAACGCTAACGGAAATAAAATCGTTCACTTATCTCAAAGGTACTAGGTAAAAAGATTTTCAAATTGATTTTGTTTGTTTTGTTTGTTTTCTGATAACAAAACCATCTTGGATGAAACCATTTGATTAACGCATACTTTGTTGCAGCTCTAAAAAGAGGCAAACAAATTAACTAACTGAATGCTACTAGTTAAAAAGATTTTATATTAATTTGATTTTTCAACCATCGCTGATGACCAAAACCATCTTTGATGGATCAATTCAATCAACGCATGCTTTGTTGTAGCAATTAAAATGTTAAATGTGGGAACCATTCATTCAACGCACGCTTTGTTGAAGCACTAAAAAATATCAATCAAATTAACAAACTGAATGGTACTAGTGCAAAGGATTTCACATTGATTTGATTTTTTTGACTATCGCTGATGACTAAACCATCTTTGATGGAACCATTTAATCAGAGCGTACTTTGTTGTAGCACTTATAAATGTCAATCAAATTAACAAACTCAATNGTACTAGTGAAAAGGATTTCACATTGATTTGATTTTTTTTACTATCGCTGATGACCGAAACCATCTTTGATGGATCAATTTAATCAACGCATACTTTGTTGTAGCAATTAAAATGTTAAATGTGGGAACCATTCGTGCAACGCACGCTTTGTTGAAGCACTAAAAAATATCAATCAAATTAACAAACTGAATGGTACTAGTGAAAAAGATTTCACATTGATTTGATTTTTTTTACTATCGCTGATGACTAAACCATCTTTGATGGATCAATTTAATCAACGCATACTTTGTTGTAGCAATTAAAATGTTAAATGTGGGAACCATTCGTGCATCGCACGCTTTGTTGAAGCAGTAAAAAATATCAATCAAATTAACAAACTGAATGGTACTAGTGAAAAGGATTTCACATTGATTTGATTTTTTTTTACTATCGCTGATGACTAAACCATCTTTGATGGATCAATTTAATCAGAGCGTACTTTGTTGTAGCACTTATAAATGTCAATCAAATTAACAAACTCAATGGTACTAGTTATCAAAATTTATCATTGATTTGATTTTTTTAACCATCTCTGATGATCAAACCATCTTTGAGGGAACCATTAAATCAACGCATACCTTGTTGTAGCCCTAAAAAGTGCCAATCCAATTAATAAACTCAATGGTACTAGTTAAAAAGATTTCACATTCATTTCATTTTTTTTACTGTCCCTGATGACCAAACCATCTTTGATGGAATAACCTCCAAAGGATATTAAGTAGTAGCACTTATAACGCCTACTTATCTAACAAACTAAAAGGTACTAGTTTAAAAAAAATTCACATTCTTTTTTTCGTGGTGTGAAGAAAGAATATGATTTTTAAAAGAATAATTTATCTATTAGGCATTTGAAACTTCATTATACATTTCGCGATGAACATTCGACCCATTTAATAGATTCGAAGCTACATAGTAAGTAAAAAGAAATTGTTAACTTGCACAGAAAGTCTTAAACAACAATTGTAAAAGCTGATTTTTATAGCTTTAAGGTATAAAAGTACTAAATTGAATAAAACATCTATCCTGCAAAAATTGATTCTCAGTTATTTGTTCACTTTTTTACACAAAGGGCCTTTTAGTAAATATTCATGAATTATTTCAATCCTATAATTTGTAAATATTAGTATCATATTAGTTTGTATTATATAAATTGCAAAATTGTGACATTTTAAATTTTTGTATACTTTGAATTGTGACATTTTTGTATACTGTATATTTTCGAATACTGATATAATTTTATTCGAGGGAATTAAAAGCGTAAAGATTCCAAACACCAAATGATATCACATTCTATTGGAAAATGAAGGATTCTGAAATAAATTATTGGCGTCTAGTTTTGTTGTAATCGTTTTATTGATTGAAATATAACACCTGAAACTTACACAAATTTATCATAGTCGTTTCATGCGTTAATTAATTTCTTTTTATTTTTTTCATATGGAATTTTTAAGTGTCATTTGTTAAAAAAAAAAACTAAATAAAATACAATTGGAGAGTAACATATTACCACAACTGACTTAAAAATATAACTATTTAAGCAATAACCTAAAAATTATGTTTTACTACTTTGCTTTCTTAATGATATTTACCTCGCCTTGCATGAGGCAAATTTGAAATCCCTAAAATTGCCAAAGTAAATGGGGTTAATTGTAATTTTTATGAACAGTGCACCGGAAAAAAACGGACCACTTGTAATAACTTCTCATCTAATGATCGGATATTCACATTCCTGGACTCAATTTTAACCCTCTCGCGCCGACTGTCACAAATACGTGCCAGCATAAATCAGTATCAATCAGGGTAAAAAGATAAAACTGGTAATCAGAGTAATTCTTTAGCGGTTTATTTGTGGACGGAGTTATAATTGTTTGATTTATTTAACTCACCATTACTTTGGTCAAAATAAAACTATTTAGTTGTATTTCTTTCTTTTCTTTCTTTATTTAAGCAAAACTGGGTGCCTAGGCCGCGCAGCGTCCCCTACCCCATTCATCATGAAAATTATATACAGTGAATAAAACATTTTGAATTATGTAACAATGTGGTAACATTATAATAAAGTAACCATGATTAGAAGTATGTACAAACTTGATCGGAGATTTACATTAATTGCCATTGAAAAATGAATACAGCCATGATTAGATGGATATACATGAAATACGAGCTTAATCTGTGATATTTNATTATCTCTCCCGACTCCAGAATCTGACGAGATCAAGATAAGTATCACTCACCTCGTAAAGTTCAGGATAATCAGCATCAATTCGACATAACCGGCATCACAAGGGAGAAGAGAACATCAGTAGAGCATCATCCTTCAAGACTTTGTCTCCGTGTGATCAGGAAGAGACCTATATCAGTTTCGATATAGTTGTATTTTGAAATAACGTTGATTATATATATGATTAAACTAACAATAATTAAAGTGAAAGCAAAGTAAGTCTGTCAAATTAGAAACGACTACATTTAAGTTACCGTTTTTTATTTAATAACATCCTGATCCTGATTTTGTACGAATGCTTTTCTGAATCTCCCGTCCCAAAAGGGAAGGGTGTTCTCAAATGGTGTCTAAATATAATAATTAATAAGTGCAGGTGATATCTTAAGTTACGAAAGCAGACACAAAAACTCACTTTCTCTGAGTGAGCGTACCTTTTTTTTTAAACGGATTCGGGTTTCTTACCTCCAAAATATAATGGGTAGCCGCAATCTGGGAAATATGGCTCCCATAGTTTGAACTCCGTAATGTTAATTTTGTTTTTTGCCAATTTCTCGATATTTCGAGAACATTTTAAGCGAATTGAAATATTTTAGCACAGAACTATAAAATTCGTTTGTCCAAAGAAAATAAATTTAAGTAAATATTTATTATTTTTTACTATTTTATTTAATAATAGTCGAAAAAATTTTGAATTGTAAGGCATAAAATTTTTAATAAAATAAAATGTCTTTATTCAATACATTAAAACTAAGCGTAACACCACACTTAATGGTAAGTCAGATCAAAATTATTATTTTCTTAAGCAAGTACAACATCTATCACCTTACATTCAAAAAACATATTTACAATACTTTTAGATGACAAAATTAGGCAAATTGATTTTATTCAATGTATACTGAGCATGCTGATAACCTATCTATTCCGAGGAAAAATATATATTGCAATCAATATATATTGTAATCAAATATGAATTGCAATTAAATATATATTGACTTCTTCACTGAATTAATGCGTACCAAGGCATATCTTTTACAATTGCTCCATGTTATTCATTTTTTTATATTTTTTTTTACTTGATCATACTATATTTGCCGCAGTATATTTTAAATAAAACACCATTCATATATTTCGAAAATTTAAAAGAAAAAAGCGAAACAAAACAATATACCATCTTGCGTCTTTACCATTTCGTCATATTGTACGAGTAGTGCAGTATGTATTTATACTAGTAGTATTATTTACATGAAAAATTAAGGAGCTTTAAGATAAAAGAGCTTTTAATTTTAAAAACTAAAATCTATAGAGTTTTACCTTTATTTTTAACTTGTCAACTACTCTTTCACTGTAGATACAGCATAACTACTTGAGTGGAAGCAAATATTTTAACGTTGAATTTACTGAAACACACCACTTTGCACGCTTAATATAGTGAACAATAAAAAGAATATAAATTCAAATTACAAGTTTACCTTGTGTATGCGTACGTAAGAAGAACAAAAGTGGCAAGTATAATTCTTTAGCAAATGAAGCTATTTCTATTGAGTTGCAATTAACATTTTCTAGCATGTGAAATCTGTACAATGTCCTTTTGACAAACGTTGTTTGGATTGGTTAGAAAGTTTTAGTAAACCCTCCTCTTTCTACTCGTTGTTTTATCACCTGCAAATATAATTTCAGGACAATGTGGTATGCAGCGTTTTTAATAGTTTATCATGTGTAGTTCATTTAAACAGTGTTTTTGCCGTGTAATGATAAAAACTCATTAATAAGTTTATGAGTTTTTTTTATGAGTTTTAAGTTTTTTTTTAGCATTAAAATATCTTTAGAAGAGAGACGGCTTTAATACGTTCACGCCGGGGTGACCCACCGGTGGGTCACGCTAGATTGTTTCATTTTGGCACCGCACCGGAGTAAAAACTGGTAACAATAAATTTCATTTTTTAGTTTTTTTTTCGGAAATAATAGAAATCCATAACTACCAATTGTTTTTAACGGATGCAATTTTTATATTGAATTGCTTCTTCGCCGTGATAAATTTCCTTACAATGAATTGTTATAGTTGAGAATAGATTAACTCCTCCCGAATATTATCTNATTCTAATTATGTCGTAGGCTAATTCTTTTTCCGACGTGAACGTGCTAAATGGAGGCCGTATTTGAACAGTAGTCTAACTTCACGTGTTGCTACAAATGGAGTTAGTCTGGCTTTCATATACATTGGCTTTCATTTTTGAAACAGAGAACTTCAAAAATCGCGCCAAAAAATATACCATATTAGTTAGAATTAAAGCTTTTGTACCTCAAAACAAATAAAAATGGAGTTCTATCACTTAAAAACCAGGCTCTCAAATATGGTCCGTACATTCTATACTATAATTTTTACTTTGACCTCAGCAGGGGTCTGCTTAGAAGAAATTTGAGTCCGAAAACGAACCCTTCGCAAAATATCTTTTCATAAAAACGAACCCTTCACAAAATAATTTTTCTTTTCCCTTCACAAATTTGTTTATCTTCATTATTGTTTTGTTAATCAAATAAACCCTTCCCGGGGGGGGGGGAGAGAAAGACAGATGTAAACGAACTTTGTCTTCGGCCGACGCTTCTTCCTTTATTCGTCCGAAATGAATATTCTGCCTTCAGCAGTATAGGCTAAATACCAAATATTTGTATGTTGCATCTCTAATTTAGTAGCAGCAATTGCTGTTTATCTTTTAAAATTAATTAATTTTTTTATTATAATTTTACAGTGTTGAGCATAATCTTGTATCTTTTTACAATTTAAAAACTCATTGAAAAAGTTTTTTGCAATAACAGGACCCTATTTGCACAAATTCACAAAAGCAGGACCCTGGTTGAAAGAATGTAACTTAACGATTATTTTATATTCACAAATTACGAGTAATTTTTTCCCATTTTTACAAAAACGGACCTTTTACAAAATGTCCGGATAGACCCCTGCTAAGGCTGTACAAAACGTTTTGTCAACCATATTTGCCAAATTAATTATTTCATAAAAACAATTCTATATAAAAGCATAAATAATTATATAACAACATAACAGCAACATACAACAACAACAACATAATAAACATATTATAGCGATGTTGAAATACGTATCATTAAGCTGATTTAAATAAGTTTATTAGCAAATAGAAAAATGGAAAATTTATTAACAAATAGAAAATTTATTAACATGTACAGATCTGAATTTTTATTTTAATTTGACAAATTTGCTCGAAGAATGTTTTGACCTACAATAATATTCACAGTAGTTAATGTTGTTCTACGATTGAGAAAGCTTTTCCTTTTTCACGTTAACGCATATCCAGGTGAAAAAAATTCGTCATTTCACGGATTATCAGCAGCAGCTAAATAACAATAATTTGTAACCTAAATGTAGCAGTAAATTATTATGTCCTAAAAAAATGACTGAGCAAAATACGAGGTTTTACGTTATGAATTGAATTTACTCAAGTTAACATTTTTTTATGCATAAGTTCGTGTCATTTGGAATATTATATAAATATTATAAATGAAATACGTTATGTAACGATGCATAACTAAAACCTCTATTTGTTTTGTATTCTGGATTGAAATAATAACATACAATGAATTAATAGGTTTTACTTTTTCTCAAAATGAGCCTTATCTAAGTACATTTAATTATTTAGAATGATTAGTCAAAATATATTTAGATATGTAGTTACAGTTTTTGGAGAAAGATTATGAAGAGTAAAATATGAGAAAGGTTTTTTTTTCTAATTTAACCTAAACTTATTTTTTTATAAATGCTTTTATCTATCTTTAATTTTAGGTTAAAGAAAGTTAGTTATGTAATTCTAATTCTTTTTGTTTCAGTATTGCTGGTGTATCGTATTCAATAGTTGTTTATAAGCAATTAGAAAAAATGGTATGTATATAATTATTTATTTCCGCAATTTTATGTATAAAAAATGTACTTTTAAATGTAGTTTTTCCTACTCACCATTTCTTTAATTCAAAATGGGGTCAGATCAGATGATTGAAAAAAAAATGGTTTAGCAGAGGCACTACGGATTCTTCGTATTTTCGGAAAATATTATTTTCTAGCTGTAGCAAGAGTAATGTATTCATATTTTAATAAATTAAAATTAGAATAATTTTGTAGTTCCCTGAACACAACTAATTTAAACGGATAAATGTATGGTCGCACGATTAAATTTTTATAGCCCATAAGCCAGTAAAAGAGAATATATCACCAACGATGGTAATTTCGTAGTAGTTTAGGGTGAGCCACTTTCTGGAGAATTTGAAAAGGTAGCAGCAGATGTTTTAAGTAGTTTTAATTATGTTTTATGTTATGTAATTTAACGTTACTTTATAGCTCAGTTCATAAAGTTTTAGCGTGCAAAAATATTTTTCAGTAAATCATAAAAAAAAAAAAATTTTAATTATGAATTAGATCGTGTAGTGTTTTTTCGTGCTGTGTATAACTAGAGTAAACATAATTTATATTTGATAATCGTTGAACCAAAATTGAGTTTACGAATACCAACTTCATTACCTTTTAATTTTGAACCTAATCTAGAAGACGAGAAAATCCTGGATCAAGTATAGGGAGAAATTTATCTTCGCTGAGGAATTTTTAATGGGACTAACCCACATTTGCGTTACATGGAGAGAGAAAAAACGAAAACCTCCATCGGGTAGCTTGACGGCAAAGGGATTCTAACCACTAAGGATCCGTCTACCACTGAGGATATTTCACGTCAGCCCTATGCTCGGCTCGAGCCGGATGTAGAATTCGTATAGACCTGGCATCGCTGGGATTTGAACTCCGGCAACTCTATTAACTATTTCGAGCAATCGCACTAACCCCTGAACCACCACGTCTCCTCAACATAATTTTTAAAATAAATTCTACCACTCAGAAAATATATTACAATTTAGAAACCGTTCTTTGAAAATGAGAAAATATTTGCAGCTCTGTTTAAATACACGCTTTCACACCATATTTAAAAATATATACAAGGCTCAGTATATTAACTACTAAATCTAATCACTTGAATTTATACACGCCTTGGTATTTAAAGAAACATTGTTTCATTCATGAACTGTTAAAAAATATTGTAACTTACCAACCGCTTTTTTTATTTTTAACAGGAATCTGGTCCACAATAACTGGCAATTCTAAGTTAACGAAAAAAAACAAGTTTAAAATTTTGAATCGTAATTACTAGCGTAATTTTACTAGTTCATACTCCAGAGATGCCAACTTGCTCCGGACAGCAAATATATATTTTAAAGTGGTAGTTTATCAATTGTGGTCCTTGGTTTAATAAATTGAATTTAGTAGATTTTTATCCACCGCTATTTTTAAATAATTTGTAGGCTTATATAATTCACCAGTTATGAACAGTAATGTCATGCTCTACTTTTTAAAAAGCAGGCAAAATTAGTCAAATATTTGCAAAATTTACTTTGAAGTTATTTACCGCTTTTTTAATTGTTTTGGCGTGTCCGGACCAGTTGGTATCTTTGATACTCTCGAGACTAATTGGCAAATTTGGCAATCTTTCAAACATAAAACGATTACTCTATAAACGAATTTAATCCTAATTCAATTTTTAAAAATGTCCGTTACCTCTATTTTTTTCTAAAAACTACAGATGTATAGAAAATTATTTGACCACTTAATTTAACTTTCTGAATTTTATTAAAAAGCTGTCAGAGGAGCTTTCAAGGAAACTACAATCAGACACCTGCTATTCGGTTTGTTTATCTTTTTCTAATATTCGATTTACTAACATTGATTACTTTTAAAGTCTTGCATGTTTTATATTATATTTTCTCACTGTAATATTATGTTATTCTATTGAATTTTCATTGTCTTAAGGTAAAAAAAAGTGCAGATTCTTTCTCGTGAAGTATTAGTTTTGAACAGTGAAGGTAATCCACAAAACTTACAATGCAGAATTCAATAAGTGTATTTTCGGATCTAAATAGTTCTACATTTCCTCTACGGGGAAGAATTTCTTAATCAACAATTCTTTGCAATAGCAATAGGAAAAATTCTAATTATGTCGTAGGCTAATTGTCGTAGGCTAATTTAATATGTCGTAGGCTAATTGAAAAATACTGTGCTTTTCAAATGCTACCAAAATTTTGCAGTGCACCAGGTAAAGTAGAAAAGTCTTCAGTATTTTTTAACCTACCTAATATTTTTTAGGTTTGCTACATTCAGCCTTTGTGCCCCTTAGGATAATTTGTCATAAAAAATTCCATAAAATATTTCTATGGAGGTTTTTGCCAATGGAACATTTTTTTATCATACGTCTGTGGTAAATTTTTGCCATACATGTGTGGGAAATGTGTATAGTAAAAATTTACCATCGGTAAAACCACATTGAGATTTCCCATGGTATTTTTTTATGCAGCAAATTTTTGCCATAAGACTATGGTGTGCTATAGCTATTGATTAAATTCTTCAATGGGCTATGGCAACATTTCATCACAGCCGTATGAAAGTCCATCACACGCAACACATTTCCCACACAGGTATGGCAAAAATTTACCATAGACGTATGATAAAAAATTGTTCCATAGGCAAAAACCTCCATAGAAATATTTTATGGAATTTTTTATGACAAATTTTCTTCAGGGGCACAAAGGCTAAATGTAGCAAACCTGAAAAATGTCAGGTAGATTAAAAAATACTGAAGACTTTTTTACTTTACCTGGGGCTTTGCACAAGAATGATTAAACTACAAGAATATTTAAGGTGAGAGATTAAGTTATTGAACCTATGAGAAAAAAGCAATAATTATGTAAGAAAACAAAAAAACTTTCTGGACAATACAAGGATAATTACAAAAATTAATTAGAAAACAATAAAGGTAAACTGAGTTTATGAAAAAAATAAAATGTCATGGACTTACAGATTTGTTGGTTCTCTACTTTTCATTAATCTAAAATCAGTCACAACATCAAAGATTGAACACTAATTTTGTTCTAGATTATCAAGTTGTTTATAAAATAGAATAAGTTCAAAAACTTAGAAAAATGTCGTTTAAACTAGTAGGATTATAATTAATTTCATGAAGTTTAAGAATGAGGATTAATTTCGTGAAATTAAGAATGTTTTCAGGAAGTTCTGAAGTTTCATAAAGTTTAATTTAGTCAGAAATTCGAAAAAAATAATAATATATAAATATTTTATTAAATTAAATAAAAATAAATTAAATAAAAAAACTTTCTGAGTTTTTAGAAAGTTTTGACCTCACGCACATGCATTGTCATCGGCGTAAATTTTAGAAGTTCAAACGCAGTTTTTTGGTGGAAATAATCGAAAATGATTTTAAATAACCATACATTTCTGAAAACTGAGCGAACTTTATTGAAAAGTATTATTGTTTTTGATGGATTGGTTTACTCTCATGGATCAAAACTGAGCTGCATCAATGGAGTTGCAGTTAAACACGGCTTCTTCCTTCTGCAGCCATATTCACTCTGCCATAGGAATGACGCATGAGTATAGTGTTCCTTTATTTTGCCATATGCCTAAATTACTTATCCTAACTTATCCTTACCATATGCCTAACCTTTATTTTGTTATTAGCCTAAATATGCCTAAATTCCCTTTAATCATATCATAAGGCTCTGGTGTGCCGTCGTAAAATATCATACAAATTTTTATGGTTACCATAGGCTTAAGACATCTTGCCATATAAATTTCTATGGTCACCATAGAATACTACAGACGTGCCTGTTGCAAATTTTATCAAGGGACCCTTAAACTTATTTAAAATGTACGAAGGATTACTCAATCTGACAGAATTCGCTTAGGCCTTTCAACAAGTCTTTAAAAAAGAGTATTTGCAATAAAACTCCACTACTCTGAAACACTATTCACAACATCTTCTCTACTCGGTCTTTGAAAAAGTGCCTGAAAGAACTCAGGCTAATTCAACAGGGAATTAATATTTTCTGCTTAGCCGAAAAGTATATTGGCTTATTACAATAAACCTAAAATATATCAAGGTGATTAGAAAATCCTGATTACTTTTTTAATAAGCTAAACGCATTATTTCCAAATGACTGTGGTTGTTTGTAAAGCACCAGATTATTCAATTAGCTTACAACACCAACACAATAATTTAGCTACATATTTGAAATAATTTAAATACATATTTTTACTACTAGATAATTTCAACCTGTGATTTTATGATCTTTTAGGTGGGAGATATTATAGGTTGCAAAATACAGGATGCATGCAGTACTGTAGATGCTGAACCTGATGATAAAATTGATTCTGATTATATGGTGCAAACAACAGCTATGTTTGAATTATATATGGCTCTTCAAGAGTTTATCAAATTCAAAGATAACATACCATCTGAGTAAGAACATATTATCTCATTAATTTGACAATTTTTATTAAATATAATGTCTGCTTAATTTTTGTTTGCTAATCTGATGTTGATTAATCCGTCTATTCTTTGTTTCCTATCGATTTTTCGCAGTCTTGACCTCTACGCATCAATGTATCAATTATTTAAATAAAAAGTAAGACAATATTTTTCCTGCATTTTATAATGAAGTTATGCGCTTAGGCTTATGAATACGATATTTAAGTAATCTAGACAAACTTTATAAGCTGGTGTAGAGTCTTTCAGTAGTAGTTCTACTCTTAATTGATATTTAAATCCTTTGATTTCACAATTTTGAGGATTTGATTTCATAAAAATTAACCAGATAAGACATAAAGGTTGCCCTCCGATGCATAATTATTGCAAAGATTTCCCGATATATTTTAAAAGTACCAAAGTACTTTTTTCTTTCCTTTGCACAGTAGCTGTATTAAAGGCCATTATCATTCATAATTTTTAAATTCACCTCCAACTTTTACATGAGAAGATTTTGCGGCATAGTAGCATCATTTCACTTTTCTAGCTTTGTTAGAGTATTTCCGTATTATCCTCTGCTGTAAATGTCAATGAAGTTTCTCAATGAAATTGAAATTTTTAATCAAATAAAATCATTGAAATTGAAATTTTTTTTTTTCTGCATTTTATTAGTNAGCATAGACTTACAAAATGACTGATAACTAAATAACTAATCCAAATTTTTGAAAAAGAAAAAAAATACTTCTTCATTATGTCAAAACACAATTATGTGCCGAGTTTCGTGCCTGGGCGAGGCTTCTGGGGCAATATATTGTGATTACAGACACACACACACACACACACACAGCTGCTTTTATTATTATGTATAGATAATGTCTGCTTAATTTTTGTTTGCTAGTCTGGTGTTGACTAATCTGTCTATTCTTTGTTTCCTACCGATTTTTCACAGTCTTGACCTCTACGCAGTATTATATATCAATTATTTAAATAAAAAGTAAGGCAATTTTTTTCATGAATTTTATAATGGAAGTTATGCAAGCAAACAAAATGAACAGAAGAAGTTATGGGTTCGATTTTTAAGTAATCTGGGCAAACTTTATGAACTAGTGTCTTTCAGTTGTAGTCGATGTTTCATTGCACAGATCTCCTGATATATTTTAAAAGTACTAAAGTACTTTTTTTTCTTTTGCGCAGTAGCTGTATTGAAAGTCATTATCATTCCAATCAATGTATCATTTTTAAATTCGCCTCCATCTTTTAAATGATAAGGTTTTACGGCATCGAAGCGTCATTTCACTTTTCTAGTTTTGTTAGTGCATTTCCGCATTATCCTCTGCTGTAAATGTCAACGAAGTTTCTCAATGAAATTGAAATTCTTAATTCTTAACAATAATTACATTTATCAATTAACTTATTTTTTTACTTACTTTAACTTACTTTACTTACACTTACTTAGATACTTGTTTTGGTTTCTTTTTTCTTTCTTTTTTTTTTTTTTTTTTTTTTTTTTTTTTTTTTTTTTTTTTTTTTTTTTTTTTNTTGTATATTTTAGTTGTATTTTTAATTCTAAAGCAATTTTCTCCGTATTTTAAGGTGCAAAAAAATTTGCCTTAGGCCTTTTTCCGACGTTTGTACTCGCTGATTTAGTCAATCACAATGCTACTTACCCGAAAACGAAAGCAAAATCTACGAAAATTGAGTAATTCAAATTTTTTTTTTTTATTTCTTCTTTGTCTTTGTAAATTTACCAGCAATTTACCAGTATTTGCATTTATACAGGGTTCCCGTGGGTCTCAAACATTTATAATAGTTGTCGTAAATTTACGCAATACTAGTGGAAATTTCCTCTTTTTTAAGAAACTACTAACATTTAAAGATCTGACTGGCAAGAATTCTCATACAGATATAGTTCCCTTAGTGACGGTATGAGATGTATTAAAATATCGATATCTGTTTCATTTTTGTCTCTACTTTTAACTGCAAAACCTGGGAACCTTGCTTACGTTACATTAAATTCTTTGTAATATATTTATTAATGTATGTATATCATGTTTTTTTTTTATTTAGTGAGAGAAAGAATTTAACATTGGTTAACTATCACCTATGGTTTAAAGATGCAGTTAACCACTGGTTCGTTGTTGCTTCAACTAAATCTCTGATTCGGATTAAAAAAGCTGTTGAGTTAGACAAGGTATACTTTTCGCTGTTTTTATAAGTTCTTGATATATCCTTTTTGTTTAAAATTAACTTACTATAATTAAAAAACGTAGATAAACTCTCCTTTATTATTGTTGAATACTTTCAAATTCGGTAAATACTAACGTATCAAAATTTTAATTTTTCTTTCTTGTGCTTACTTTTGCTCTTGTGTATTGATAGATAAACATAAAGAATTGTTTTTATTTCAATTCTAACATTTTATATTAAAAATAGTAAAACTTGTAAAGTTCCTTTTTGAGAAGAAACGTTGTTAAGTACTTTACGTCCCGTTTTTTTCATAGTTTAATAATATATCATCATGTTTAATGCGTATTAACCCTTTGACGGTCAGGGAAATGAGCAGTTTTCGTTTCATTAATTCGCGCAGTATTACGTGCAAACAGTAGTCGAAAGTGACAGCGGTTTTCCACCGCCGTTCTTCCGAAAATGTCACCCTTCTCTGGCGATGCCAACTTCTCCGTCTTCTGGAATTGTTATAATAATTCATACCTGCCAACTTTTACGCATTTGGCGTAAAATTTTATTTTTATATTTAAAGTGGTAGTAAATATATACTACTTTTTTCTTTAATAAACTTACTTTTTAAATGATTTTGATCACCACTATTCTTAAAAAAAATTAAGCATATATATTAATATGCGTTATTATCCACGGTGGTCAGCTAAAGCCTTTTAATATATAACAAAGTTTTTGCTTACATTTGAAATTTTAATTCTATTCCACTACCACTGAGAAAAAACATAATGGAACGGATCAAAAGTTGGCAGGTATGTAATATACATACCCTCCAACTGCTACGGAATTTCCGTAGTTTCAGAAATCTTCTTTTCAGACGGTAGCAAAATTAATGTCTTAATATTTAAAAAAAAATTTATTTTGGCGTAACTTGTCCACTACTACTTATAAAAGTGCAGGCCATATGGCTAGATTCTTAAGTTCTGATAAAAGTTTTATGAGAGATCCATTTGCTTTAAAAATTTCTACTTTGGTTCGCTACCACTAGAAAGAATTATTTTCAAAATCTTCATAAGTGGGAGGGTATGTAATAAAGTGGTAGTGAATTATGTAGTAAATTTCGTTGGAGAAGGACAGTTACGCCTACTTTTTAATAGAGTAACCAGTAGATGGTTGCTTTGAAGTTGCATTTCATATGTTACTTATAGTTTTTGATATTTAGTGGTGAAAAAATTACCTAAAGGAAAAAATACTAAACTGAAAGTAACTTGACTTTCGCTATCACTAAGAAATACTATTTTACAAAGCGGAGCAAGTTGGCATCTCTGGATGCGGTAGATAGCTCGCCTCACGCGTTTTAAAAATTTCTTAAAGTATTCGTAGTACATAAATAACAGTTTTTACGTACCTTTCGTTTTTAACATAGTCAATGCAGAATAATAATGGCGAACGAGCTCAGCTCGTCAGTGCGCATTGGGGAAAAATTTCACTACGCGAGTAGTGCTCGTTACTAACCATTACGGTCAAAATCTTGCTCCCGAGCGGTATTCGTTTGCGCGCATTATGAGGCACGATTCGATTGCGAGCTGAACTCGTTCATAACCATCAAAGGGTTAAAGCCTTAAATTTTCGCATGTCTGTGATGTGAAACACTTTTATTTTTTTAAAAAAATATGGTTATACGTTTTCCATTTTTCCCATATAGCACTTTAAATATAAAAATATAGTTTCGTAAAAAGGGCAGGTGGGGCATTGTCGCGTTAGAAGAGTTTCTAATTTAAAATGTGACTATATAACTTAATGTGACTATATAACTTAATGTGACTATATAACTTAAATTTGAAAAATTATTCTAAAATGCATAGTGTACTTTCACAGAGGTGACAACTACTACACTTGCAGAAATTTAAGTTATTTTTGAGGTGTCCAGGTGGATTTGAGGTTTATTCGAAGTTGACTTCAAAAACAACCTTAAAAGATCAGCATCATAAGTTGTAAAATCAAGTTGCATGAAGTTGTTTTATTCACAGTTGAGGCTGTTTTGAGGTTGATGGAAATCTGCTTTGGAGGAACCCAGGTTAGGGAGGTTGTTTCTGAGGTGTACGGATTTTTTTCTCTGCACTTCAAGCAAATACGTATATTTGTGGTGTGCGGGATTTCACCCGAGCTAAACAAAGTTATTTCTGAGTTATTTATATATGAAGATGATTTCGTGAGATGCAAATGATCTTGATATTTTGTGAGCTGTAAATGAGGTTGAAATTAAGGTTTATTAAAGAGATTATTTTTAGTGCAAAACATGACCTCATTTTCTACCTCAGGTGTACATTTTTTCATCCGTCAACTTCAAAAACGCCTTTTTTTTTTGTAAGGGTACGATTTCTGCAAAAATTAAATGGAGTGATAAACAATTGAAAACTGAAATTTCGGCGATTTGTAATAATTTTTTTTTAACATTATAAACGCTTCACCATAAGCAAACTAGAGTAATGTGTTGTTTATATAAACTTTTGAATCATTTAATGGTGTAAAAAATAAATTTAAATCAAATTTTTAAAAACAAAGAATTATACATTAAAACTTAAACTTAGCTATCACTAGAAGAAAGTTTTCTGAAAAGCTGAAAAAGTTGGCAGGCCTAATTTCATGTCAAAATATAATTATTAATTTATTTTAATGAACTTGTTTTGACCGAAATGAAATTAAAAATAAAATATATAAGTTTCCAGCTAAGTGATAGTCGACACTAGAAGTTTTTATACCTNAGAACTTAACAAATGCCACATTACGAATCGGAAGTTTAAACATGTGGCGTCATTGATAAACTAAAAAATAAATAAATTCATAAATTAAATTTATTTCGAAAAGACGATTTCTCTGAGTCAATGATTTATTTAATCGCCTTTAAAAGTGAAGGCTGGACATTGATGGGTAAGATAGCCATCACAAGATTTTAATTAGTGATTCTTTAAATCTGATCAAGGAAAAGTAAGCATGTTTTTCTTTCTGTCTTTTATTTTAGCTCAAAACATTATTATTATTATTATTATACATGATTATAACAATATCACAGTAAATAAACATGAGCACTTAAAAAAATTAAAATCTTCCAAAAAAGAACCTCAAGAATTTTTATTATTCACATATTCACATAATTTAGAAATGTGTAATTTCATGAGGTTTGTGTAGACTAGAAAAATGTCATTCTGTATAGGAATAAGCAAGAGCAAATAGAGTGTTTGAAAAATGTTAAAAAAAAGTTAGTTCAAAAACAAAATATAGATTTATCTGGATATGAAACCAAACATCTAAAATATCTATTTTTGTATTTAATACAAGAAGCTAACTTTTAATGCTGAAATTTTTCTATCAGGTTTGTACTACAGGCATATATGTAGTACTTAGACATAGCATTTTTATATCAGGTTTGTACTACAGTCATTTATGTAGTACTTAGACATAACATTTTTATATCAGGTTTGTACTACAGTCATTTATGTAGTACTTAGACATAGTATTTTTATATCAGGTTTGTACTACAGTCATTTATGTAGAACTTAGACATAGCATTTTTTTTATCAGGTTTGTACTACAGTCATTTATGTAGTACTTAGACGCAACATTTTTACATGCAGTTTTTCTTCGGTTTATCAATCGATATTTCCGTTATTTGATTATGGAAAACATCCTTAAGAATGATTAGACGATATGGGAAGACTATCTAACTAAGTAACTGTTAATTCTGTTAGTGTTGTACTATAACTTTTTAAAATTCAAAAGAATTACAAATTACTTTTACAGATTACTCTTTTAAGAACAAATTAATTACAATTTTTTTTAAGTGACTGAGTCGTTAATTATTTTACCTTGCACAAAATTAAGACATTAATTTAAAAGTTCATTGCAAGATAGTGATGAAGTAGTGAATTTAATCAGAGAAAATATTGCATTACCTTGCATAAATTAGGATAGTGATAAAGCGTTAGAAAAAATATTACTTAACTTTGCTTAAAATTAAGATATTAATTTAGAGGTTTATTGCAAAATAAACTGTTAAATTTAATCAGAAGAAATATTACATTACCTCTTACAGGAAATTAGGACATTCATTTATGGATTCACTGTAAGATAGAGATAGAATGTTAGTTTTTATAGTCGAAAATAATATATTACTTTGCTAAAATTAAGAAGTTGATTTATGCGTATATTGTGTGTCTAGTACAAAATTTTAAACGACAACGCTTTGATGAAGAATGGCAGAAGCTTTTTCAGAAAACATAAATTTAGTTATTCTTACTTTATTGCGTAAGTTAAAAGATTTTTCGCGTTGTAAAACATTAAAACTGAGCCTTTCAGAGTGTTCGATTTACCTCATTTAACTATTGTCGTCTGTGTTTTGAGATACATGAAAGCGAGAATTTTCATTTACAGCTTTCAGGCTGCTCAGATAAAATTTAAGAAAAACATTAGAGATCCGCAATTAGTGAAAGTTCATATTATAAAACATGCTGTTGTGTTGAAGTTAGTGAATGTAGAAGTTAACGCCCACTTCCGTTTAATTTTAAGCAGTTGTAATCTGTAGATCATAGAGATCTATTCTGCAATGAATCGTGTGGTTAGTGTTTTGCAAAGAAAAATTCATTTTGAGTTTTTGCTAAAGCTGCCTTTAACAATATAATTACATGATGAAAACCTATTTAAAGGCATGCCATTAGCATAGTGAATTATGGTATTCTTATTTAATGTAATTTCGTGTTATACTTTAGTTCTGTGTAATGATATTTCTGTGCTAGCTAATTTTGAGTTTTTGTTAAAGCTATCTTTAACAATTTAATTACTCGATGAAAACCTATTTAAAGGCATGCCATTAGCATAGTGAATTGTGGTATTCTTATTTAATGTAATTTCGTGTTATACTTTAGTTCCGCGAAATGATATTTCTGTGCTAACTAATTTTGAGTTTTTGTTAAAGCTGCCTTTAACAATTAAATTGCATGATGAAAACCTATTTAAAGGCATGGCATCAGCATAATGATTTGTGGTATTCTTATTTAGTGTAATTTCGTGCTATACTTTAGTTCTGTGTAATGATATTTCTGTACTAACTAATTTTGAGTTTTTGTTAAAGCTGCCTTTAACAATTTAATTACCTGATGAAAACGTATTTAAAGGCATGCCATTAGCATAGTGAACTGTGGTATTCTTATTTAATGTAATTTCGTGTTACACTTTAGTTCTGTGTAATGATATTTCTGCTCTAACTAATTTTGAGTTTTTGTTAAAGCTGACTTTAACAATTTAATTACATGATGAAAACCTATTTAAAAGCATGCCATTGGCATAGTGAATTGTGGTATTCTTATTTAATGTAATATCGTGCTATATTTTAGTTCTGTGTAATGATATTTCTGTGCTAACTGATTTTGAGTCTTTGTTAAAGCTGCCTTTAACAATTTAATCACATAAGGAAAACCTTTTTAAAGGCATGCCATTGGCATAGTGATTTATGGTATTCTTTTTTAATGGAATTTCGTGTTATACTTTAGCTCTGTGTAATGATATTTCTGTGCTAAATTATAGTTCTTTTTAATTATTATTTAAATATATTTTCGTAAGAAACTATTTATTTAATTCAATTTTATTAAAATGTGTATTTCATTATTGTAAAATGAGTGATATCAAAATGTATAATATTAAAGTTAAAATATGCTTTACATTAAGATGAAAATGCTTATTACATTAATAATAAAATTTGTATAATATTTAATTTTTTTTTTCAGATTGCTTTCATTGACAATTACGTGAAACACAGTACTTCAGCGGTTGATACAGCTACATGCTTTGTACAGGTATAATAATTAATCTTTATTGGCAATAATACTTTTTTTAATCAATAATTAATCTTTATTGGCAATATTATTTTTCTAATTAATAATTAATCTCTATTGGCAATATTATTTTTTTAATTAATAATTAATCTTTATTGGCAATATTATTATCGACAAATCAGAAGGCTTTTTGAATAAATTAAAATAACTTTATAAAAGGTATGGACATGATTATTCATTTAAAAGAATAAAGTTATTCAATTAAGAGAAGTATGAATGATTCATATATTTAAGGAATCAGCATACCAGTGAATTGCTAAATTATTTTTTCTATAAAGCAAAAGATTTGATAACCTATAAATAATGATGTTGCAGTAATTCATTTTATTTTATAATTTCATTTATAATTTTATTTTATTTTAATTAAAAGAGAAAAAGTAAGTACATATATTTAAATTTTATAAAGTCAGTGATATAAAATTATCGACTAAATATGTGTTGGGTAATGCCCTACCACTTTCTTTTATATTTAAAAGAACCTTTTGCATTAGTGTAAAAGGTTCTAATATAATAAAAAAGTTCGGATACCACTTTTCCTTCTTACCCTGATTAGAGCCCCTCTGAAAATGACACTCACCTGGTTCTACCTCCAAGCTCTTCATTTATAATACTAAATTGCAAAATTTAAATATCCTTGAGTAGAATGTTTCAATAAAGACTGTCCGTTTCATCTCTGAGTCATTTTAAAGATCCAGTAAATTCACGAACAAAAAGAAAAAATAAGTTGTACTTTTTTTTAAAATCGAATAAAAAAACATTATAATTGAAATAGTATAACTTTATTGTGCTCGACGTACAAATACTGTGAAATTCCTTATTCACCCGATATAGTATAAATTAGAAATTTCGCGACTGACATTTCTCTGGATTTTTAAAATACACTTTGGCTTTTATAAAATCATTATTATTATCATTACAAATGCTGACACCAGAATTTAAAATTCTTACAGATTAAGGAATTTTGGAGGCAGCTGTCATGGCCTGACCCAGCGGGATCGTTTACGTTTGTTATGAAAGTAATTGAGGTATGTAATTTATATTTAAATTTTTATACTTAAAGCTATTTAAAATCAATATTAACATTTTCAAGTAAACGCTGGTCAGTTGGTTCAAAAGTTTATAGGAAACCCACTTTGTTCCAACTCTGTCGGAGAGGCTTTTAATGTTTTGGCTTAAGTACGAACTATACTGAAAACTTCAGTTTTTAATTGTCGACCACTCTATAAAAACTTTTTGTTTAAAGGTCTAAGTAGGAGTCATGTTGGAAAACTACACATTCTTACGTGCCTTTGAAAAAGACGCTGCAACTGGTTTAAGATGCTGATTGAAAACTCTAAGACATCTGCTTGCTTTTTAACTATTTACGCGGTAGAAATATTTTAACAAAAATTTAGTCGATGAAAAGCTAAAGAATTTTTGTCCTCGTATCCATATCCACCATGAAGCTATGAGCTTTATGTTTACATTTTTCACTATTGAAAGTGTCCCGCAGTGGACTGATCGTAAAGACACGGTTCCCAGCAGATTACCGAAGTCAATCATCACTGACTGCTATCAGTGGGTGGGTGGATGACCACTTGGATTAGTCTGAGTAGGGCCCGAGGATGTGGTATTGGTCCCTCGACTTCGCGTGCAGGTCGTCAAGCTACCGAAGCGGGGGTGCCATCTCATATGCCGAGGATCAAAATTGCGATGGCATGTCTTCGGATCATCCTCAGGGATGCTTCCCAGACTGTCGCCAATAGCCCATTGTGCAGATCTAATGCGCTGTAAATGGACTACTACTACTACTACATCCCTATTAAAAGCAAGGGGCTGCCAACTAGTGCAAGTTTTGATAAATATTTTGTAGGATTAAAGACATTTAAAAACTAAAGTGTTTTAAAAATCTTGGTAATATTTCCGTTATTTTAAAAGCCTCACCAAGAGCTAGTTTATTGGAATTACATACATTTGCAGGCTTGTGTGCTCAATTTAGGCTAATAAACCTTTGTCCAATCGAAGGAAGTATAGCACAATGCAGAGAAGGACAGCACGAGATTATATCCAAGGTTACAGATTCGAACCCGATACCTCCACGATTTGTACAGCGTTTGGTGGGACATACCGCTCGGCCAGGGAGGCCCCCACCTGTTGGTACAAGGCGTCATTTCATATAAAGTTTTGTATCCTATTCATTTAGTCCCGCAGTGTACTGATCGTTAAGACACGGTTCCCAGCAGATCACCGAAGTCAAGCTTCACTGACTGCGATCAATGTGCGGGAGGGTGACCACTTGGATCATTCTGCGAAGGTACCGAGGGTGTGCGGTATTGGTCCTCGTTAAACTCTTCTACCGTAAAGTGCTCGACTTCGCGTGCAGGTCGTCGGGCTACCGAAGCGGGGGTGCCATCCCCTCCGCAGAGGATCAGAATTGTGATGGCATGTCTTCGGATCATCCTCAGGGATGTTTCCCAGACCATCGCCAATAGCCCATTGTGCAGCTCTAGTGCGACGTAAATGAACCACAACCACAACAACAAGTCATTTTCATTTAGTGGCTAGTGACATTTCACATTTGCAAAACAAAAAATCATACATTAAAACACAAACTTAGCTATCACTGGAAGAAATTTTTTTCCAAAAGCGTTGAAAGTTAGCAGCCCTGTTGAAAGTTATTGATTACAAGCCGGGTAGTTTAGGACAAAAAGGAACTATTACAATTTAATTGCATCATATTACTGTTGAAATAAGTGGGATAGTTTTCATCCCACCTGCCTGAAGTAGTTAAGACGTGCAGTTAGTCCTAATAATGGGTGACAACGCGCAGTCACACAGTGATCATTAAGCTAAATATTTCAGGAAAGTAAGGATATTTATGTCATGGCTTGGCTTGGCAGTTCTGTAAACATCAACCCTATATGGAGGTGTTTAAGTAACTAAAGAAAGTTTAAGTAGCCTCCTAAATACGCAAATGGCTTTAAAAAACCTTCATTGCTTTTTTGAAATTACGTACATTTGCGGGCTTATGTGCTCAATTCAGGCTTATAAATTTTTATCAAGTACAAGAGCAGATCGAACAATTCAGAGAAGGACATCGAGCAGAATACATCCAGGGTTGCGGCGGGATTCGAGCCCGCCACCTCCACGCGTCGAACAGCGCTTAGCGGGAGATAACGCCCCGTTGAAAAACCTAGTCTTAGTGTTTTGATTTTATTGGGCACCTTGGCCGCGAAGAGACCCCTATCCCATTCATCTGGAATTTTAACACTGTTTTGGTAGAGCATTGAGGTAAGCAGGCAATGGAGTTGCTTTTATGAATGTTTCAAGCACTTTGCTTGAATACGAGGGTTGCTATTTATATTTCTGGCCTAATAATGAAAAAACAAATATGTAGGATCGAAATTGGTTTTATTGTTTTTCAAAATATTCTCCATGATGATCAATACACTTTTGCATGCGTTTGAACCAATTTTCAAAGCACTTTTTCCAGTCCGATTGAGGTAACTCCAAAACATGCGTTTTGAATGCATCAACCGCTTCTTCGGGGGTCGAAAATCGTTGTCCACGTAATTTATTTTTGATGTGTGGGAATAAGAAGAAGTCATTGGGTGCCAAATCAGGGCTGTACGGCGGATGACCCATCAGTTCGATCTTTCGCTCCGTCAGAAATGCCTTTGTTTGAGTCGATGTGTGAGAGCTCGCATTGTCATGATGAAGAATGATTCGCCTGTTCTTCTGCTTTTTTCGAATTTCTCCGATGACTTCTGGCAAACAAATGGTCGTGTACCATTCAGAATTGACCGTCCTGCGTTGCTCTAACGCCACTGTTGCCACATGACCGTTAATGCCGAAGAAACAGGCAATCATTTGTTTCGATGTGCTTCTTCCTCGAACAACTTTTGTTGGTTTTGCCTCGTCTTGGAAGACCCATACAGTTGATTGCTGTTTTGTTTCCGGCTCATATGCATAGATCCATGATTCGTCACCTGTGTAGATGTTATACACAGCCTTTGATGTACCTTGAACGTATTTTTCCAACATTTCCTTGCACCAATCGACACGAGCCTTTTTTTGAGCGTTTGTCAGATTATGCGGGATCCAACGCGAACAAATTTTTTTTACGCTCAAATGTTCATGCAATATTTTATTGATGCTAGTCATACTAGTGTCCAAAGACGCCTCTATCTCACGGTATGTTACATGACGCTCTTGCTTTATCAGTTCACGCACAGCATCGATCTTTTCTGGCACAACAACGGATTTTGGACGACCTGCACGGGATTCGTCCTGGATCGAACATCGACCACGATTAAATTCGTTATACCAATTTTTTACAGCGCTGTAGGATGGCGCTTTATCGCTGAGTAAAGAATTAAGTTCATAGAAGCACTCTTGTCTTGACAATCCACGTCGAAAGCTATGAAAAATAATGGCACGAAAATGTTCACGATTCAATTCCATTTTTTGAAAGAGAAGAACTTTTCAATTTACTGTCAACAACACAAATGAAGCTATAATGGTAAATCGTCTGCTGAATTTATGTTTAAAAATATCAAACTTTCGATTAAAATCGTCTGCGGTCGCCTAGCAACACTTACTGTTGCCAAGGCCAGAAATATAAATAGCAACCCTCGTAACTAAAAAGGAATCAAAAAATAAAAAGGAGCTGCTTGCTCTAAACTGAGTTTGCTTGATTTTGGAGTTGTTCAGAATTGTATCAGCATGAGGAAACGTTTTTTTTTTTCAGAAAGGTTGATGAAATTATTTGTTTTGATAGTTATGATGAGTCGGAGGGGAAATGTGCAGCTATTGGTCTCTAGTTCTTGTCTTTGATATAATTTTTAAATTTAAAGATTTCATTAAAATTTGCTGTTTTACATTCTATGACTTTATCGAAAAGATCTGCGTTTAGCTTGCATATATGCTGTGATAGAGGTGGTATTTTGAGGTCTGCATGTATATTGGTATTCCGGATGAACTATCTTGCACAGGCTATTTTTCTAAGGATCTTGTTTTGTCACTGGTTTAATTTTTTCAGTAGATATCCGTTGAAAAACAGCTTGATGAGTGGGTGAACATATTTTTTTTAAAAAATTAAGACTGGTAATTAAACTTAAAAAAATCTTACTATTTACTTAAATGAAACAAGAAATAGTCGCCCACTGTAATATATAATTCTAATTCCGTGGCTTCCAACTATTACGATCTTTAACAAAGAATTTTCATAGTGGTAATAGGTTATTAATTTATATAGGAAGTATTTTCTAAAAGTAAAAGCTATTTTGCCACCACTTAAATAATCGTAATTAATTTATAATTTTTAAATACAGAAACCACCAACTGGAACAGACAAACACAACTATAGAGCAAGCTGCTCATTTTATTTTTTTATTCCTTTTTAGTTATTCAAGCAAAGTGCACTTCCTGCTTACCTCAATGCTCAACCAAAACAGTGTTAAAATTCCAGATGAATGGGAAAGGGGTCGCTTAGCGGCCCAGGTGCCCAATAAAATCAAAACACTAGGACTAGGACCAACTGGAACATTTAACAGACCGTATATAACTCCCTTGAACCTGGGGAAAGAACCAATGGTGATCTTTGGGATCGGGAGTTGTATACATCCCCACTATATTTTAGGATTTTTCACTATTAGTATAAACTGATTTGCAGCTTCCGCCTCCGAGTTTTAGCTCGCCAATCTACTCATCTCTACCATCGACAACATTACAGGCGCCCTCGGGCACAAGCTCATATGAAGGAGTCAATTGTCCTCTTCGTGGACTGGCACTCTGTTAGAAACACCAGTTCAAGTTCAAACCAACTGGAACATAAATTATTTTAACTAATAATAATTTTTTTATAAAATTAGTTACGATTATATTTCAGGGTTTTATGTGTCTAACTGATCTTAACCACACAAAAAAATTGAGTTATGCCAAACTGGCCCCTTCTAACTTTCTAGGTATGCATCAATGTTTCGTCTTTACAATGTCAATCACTATTCAACGTTGCTTCAAACTTTTTGCCAAATCACTGGAAACACTGTTTTTGCTACATTGTTTCAACTCAATAATTAATAATATTGTGAGAATTTTATTTTATTAATTGAAAGTTTAATAACTTCTATATTTTTCTCTAATTAACTATTGTTTCCTTAATATATTTATAGATTATTTGTGAAGGAACAATTTACTATGCTAAACTGTGTCAGCAAAGACTTCAGAAGACAACAGAGACCGAAGGTCAAACTGAATCCAATGAAAAAGTACTATTTATTTTTTTAGTTTGCATGCATTTTAAATTATCAAATAATACCAAAAAAATAATTATATCTCTTAATTCTTTATAATACTTAATTCTTTATAATCTCTTAATTCTTTATAATACACTCTTAATTCAGTTATAATATTTAAGTGTTTATATTAAAAATTTTATTTGGAGATCAACAGTATCTACTTAAATATTGCTATCTGTGGTAATTTCGTTTGCTTGTTCAATTGAACTTGAACGTATTTTCAGCGAATTTGGTTATTTTTTACATTATAAGAAAATCCTTTTTGGACCTTGTGTCTCGTGTACCGAACATCAATTTTAATCCGTATTAACTTAATTAATAATCATCAGAATCACAAAATTTTAATTTTGTTTGATGAGGAAGACGCTATTGCTTTCTAAAGGGAATATCTTGAAACTATAGAGTGTATTCCAAATGTAGAGAATACCTTGAAGATTTAAAAATATTCCATCTGAAGAGGGGATTAAAGTAATATGACTAATATTAAAGATTTACAGCTATTGAACTTACTTTAAAAAAAATTTCGGACAATCACACTTTCATAAAAATAAAGAGAATTTTAAAATATTCATCTACAACTTATGAAGGATTAGTATTTAATACTAGACCTATATAAATTTGACCTATCGCTGAGGTCAATATACAGCATATTGATTAAATAACAGAGTTCATTCTCTCATTTTTTTTTAACATTGGATAAATTCAGTTCTAAATGTAAGAAGTCAACTTAGATTATTATTCCACTTCAAGGTTGGTTAACTTAACTGGTTTCACTGTAGAAGGAAATATACATAAGATGATTCCACGACAAAGGGACAGTTAGAAACAATAATTCTTCTTATTTTTCATGAATATGAAAAAAATTACATATTAAAAATTTGTACTAAGACATTTCAGATATGTATTTACAAAATATTTTTTGACAAATGTTTTATGACACGTGTGGGGCGAAGCCGTGGAATCACCCTTTTTACTTTTAAATATTTAATTAGATTTTAAATATTTTGTGGGACAAAATAAACATGAGAAATTCCGTGAGCAATTAACACGGTGTTAACAAAAAAACCGTCATTTTTAAGTTATAAGTTTGTTTTTTTTACTGAAATTGAGTACTTGATTGTGATCAGCCCCAGAACGTCCTCTGAAACAGAGCTTTAAAAGAAGTTGCTTGAAAATACAAAACTTTCTTGAAAAAAATGGAATAAGGCGAAACTTATTTTGTTGGAAGAATCAGGTAGTTGCCTTTTTAATAATTTATATTAGTGTTATATGCAAATTAGTTTCAAAAATTTTTTATTTAGTTTGTTAGCAAAAAAGAAAAAATAAATAAATAAGTTAAAATTTTCTAGCTTTGTATAACAATCAACAACATGGAATATGTTCTTCAAACGCTGAGGCCTTTGGAAGAAGAACTTGGAGTTGAACAGATCATCAAGGCCCTTAATGTAAATCAAGGAGGATGCACAGCCAATCAGTGCCGCGAATCAATCTATGATTTAATAAATAAAACTGAAGACGATGTTACTGGAAAAATATTTAACATAATTTGTGGAATGGTTGAAAAGGTAATATATTAAACATTCAGAGAAAAAAACTGGCGGGCGGTTTTGTAAATAATCAGATTTGCAATTATGATAGTTAACCAATCTAATGACATGGGTTCAAAGATAATAACAAAGGAAAATTCAAATATTCAATCATTCGTTTTATACTTAAAACTGTGTTAGTTTACTACTTGGTGCTAATCAGCAATTTTTTTGACAAATTGTGGTAATATAGGAATAAGTAATACATTCTATAGGAAATAAATGCGTATGTAATGTATTCACAACATTTTTATATGTATTTGTATTGTACCTAAGATGATATGCAAGTAATGAGTGTGTTTGACTGTTAGGAGTATCTAATAGAGTTTACAACTTAACCCTTTCGCGCCGACTGTCACAAATATGTGCCAGCATAAAACCGTATCAACCAGGGTAAAAAGATAAAACTGGTAATCAGAGTAATTCTTTAGCAGTTTATTTGTGGGCGGAGTTATAATTGTTTGATTTATTTAATTCACCATTACTTTATTCAAAATAAAGCTATTTAGTTATACTTTGAATTAACATAGATTATATATATGATTAAACTAACAATAATTAAAGTAAAAGCAAAGTAAGTCTGTCAAATTAGAAACGACTACATTTAAGTTACCGTTTTTTATTTAATTACATCCTGATTCTGATTTTGTATGAATGCTTTTCTGAATCACCCGTCCCCAAAGGGTTAATGCTTTTACCAAAAAATTCTCTTTATCATCGCTACGTATAGCAATAATTTAAGAGTAAATGGTGTATTTAACGCTTAAATACAACAATGTATTTCCTACTAATATACCTCGTATTAAACAGTAAAAGTTAAAAAAAAAATTTGTTAATTTAACAATAAATTATATTTATAAGGATCAAGTATGATTATAAGAAATCAGGGAACTCATCTTTTGTTTGCCAACCCCGGAAGTGCTTTTGCAGTTTCTTCTGCAAATCGAGTTAGATTTGCCCGTTTATTGGATACTTATGTGTTTTTGCCCAGCTATGTATGTATTCCGGTACTTTTTTCAAAAATGGAGTTCTTAAAATATGCCTTTCTTTTTTTCTTTTTTTCATTCTTTTTTTCCCTTTATTTTATATGCACACACATTAGTGATTTAGGTAGTAATATAGGTGGTAACTTGCATGAAGTAAATTTACTGCTTGGGCTAACCTTGTCTGAATTTTATTTTTATAAGAATAGGTTTGCATTGTGAATTATTTGCTGTATTTGCATAACATTTATTTGCTTTATTTTTATAGCTACGTCCAGACATGAAGAAATTTGTATTTCATCTTGCATGGGCACCAGAAAAATTAGATGCTGAAAATGTAAGAATTTTTTCAAAATTAATATTCTTAAATCACTTTGAAAAAATATTTTTTTGAATAATTTTAACTGATCTATTCTATGTATTCTCCACTGAAATTTATTTAACTTAATTTCTATTGTATTCAGCGCATTATTCCCAGACTTTGATTTATATTAAGTTATATTACAGTATAGATCTTTGAATATTAGTTGCTCGCACAGAATGAAAGAAAGTAATTTTGGTTGTAAACGCTGACTTTTAAATTATAAATAGTAGTTATATTGTATGTAATTTCTCGCATAAATTTGAGTATTCATTAGATTGTTTATAAATTCACTTAATTTTCTCTTTTTTGCAGGCTATTCGCCCCTTACTTGAAAATTTAGACACGACATTGCGGGCGCTCTATAATAATCTCCTTCAGGCCAACTTCGATCGCCTTCTCGATATGATGTGGACTGTACTAATGCATGAGCTGATGGAAACTACTCAAAGTAACATTGGTGTACGTGGTGAGAAAATCACATTGCAACTATTAAAACTATTTAATTAATTTCAATTATGTTAACCATAATACTTTGAATATAATAAAATCTGTATTACAAGTGGTCACACTAACTTGCGAACAGGTACGCCAAAACTTTTAGTTTATTCAAAGCTATTCCTCTCTTTGTGATTTCAGAATAATACGATAAAACTAATTAACTTGAATCAATGCAGTAAAGCTTTACTCTATTACAGAATACGTTAAATTGTTTTATTAGACTTAACAAGCTAGACATAAAACATCAGACTCTTTTAAGATCAATGCAAACAAAGATTACAATCTTGAAAATCTGAGCCATGATGGCTCAGGGGACAGAGAGATCGCCTTCCAATGAGGAAAACCGGGTTTGAATCCCAGAGATGACTAGTCTATACGAATTCCTCACCCGGCTCGCACCGACCACAGTGATGACGTAAAATATCTTCAGTGGTAAACGGATCATGGGTTAGAGTTCCTTTGCCGTCAAGCTAACCGTGGGCGGTTCTCGTCGTTTTCCTCTCCATGTAATGCAAATGCGGGTTAATTCTATCAAAATGTCCACCATGAAAATGATTTCTCCCAATACTTGAGTTCCCTTGACTTCTGGATTGGGTTCAAAATTACGAGACTAAGGTTGTTGTTGTTGTTAATTTACGTCGCACTAGAGCTGCACAATGGGCTGTTGGCGACGGTCTGGGAAACATCCCGGAGGATGATCCGAAGACATGCCATCACAATTTTGATCCTCTGCGGAAGGGATGGCACCCCCGCTTCGGTAGCCCGACGACCTGCGCGTGAAGTCGAGCACTTTACGGTAGCACAGTTTAACGAGGACCAATACCGCACACCCTCGGTCAATACGCAGACTGATCCAATCGGTCACCCACCCGCACAATGACCGCAGTCAGTGAAGCTTGACTTCGGTGATCTGCTGGGAACCGTGTCTTAACGATCAGGCCACTGCGGGACAAAATGAATAGGATACAAAACTTTATATGAAATGACTCTTTGTACCAACTGGTGGGGGCCTCCTTGACCGAGCGGTGTGTCCCACCAAACGCTGTACAAAGCGTGGAGGTATCGGGTTCGACAAAGGAAGTTCGAGACTAAGGAGTTGAACATTGATAGACGTATACTGAAAATTGGGTCTGCCGTTCAACGACGGCTATAAAAGACTAAATCTTGAAAATTTAGGTTTGACTAGATTTCGAAGGAAGCCCTTCAGTTATACTAATGGGCTGTTGATAGTGGTTATGAATTTCATCTTCGTGGCTAACTGAGGATGATACTTAGGTGTGCAAACTGTGGTATAATCACCCGGTCATCATAGCACACTCCCCAATTTCCCAGCAGTGCGTGTGAAATTTTGGAACTCTTTCTGGAACAGCAAAATTTGATTGTAAATTTTAGTCAGGCAGGACATTTGCAAGTGAGACTATAGACTGAACATTCTAGCTGAAACGGCATACTTTGGCTTTTTTTTTGATATTATTAATTTTACCTTTCGAGAGTTTTGTAACTTCTGCTGAATTATTGCTGCCAGACCGGCTATACTTTAGTGGAATGGTTATGCGGAAGTTTCAAATATTAAAGGTTTATGTACCAGTCGCGTAACTCTGCGTCTTTAAAAGCATAAAGTGTTGTATGAAGCTTCTGCGATCACATAATAATTTAAAAATCGATAGCAAAACTATTTTATTTTCACTCCGTGTTTCAAAGTAATAGCTATATTTGTTATTACCGCAAATATATAAACAATATTACAATTGCATTGCAGGAAAAAAACTTGAAGTTGTAACGATAGCAACTCAATTCAGTAAGATGCTGCTGATCACTTCTTTAAATTGTCAAATTAAAACAGTTGCCCTAATGCAATGCGTGAAAATAAGAGTTAGTAAACTTTAAGAAGTGTAGTCTTCAGACATGGTGCGAAATTCGTTTGCTTCACCTGCAAGGGCTATATTTAGTTCGAAATTTCAGCTATATTCATCATTTACTTTAAATTCGAGCGAGTTATAAATTCACAGCTGCTAATTCTTCATAATTTAGGGGGAAATTCTGTGCTTTTAATGGTATCAAGCTTGAAACTTGCAAGTTTTATTCTCGGCTTAATAAATTAGATTTCAAATTCTATAGCATTTTATTTGATTTCCTAAATTTATTTGGAATTGCTGTTCATTAGTCAACATTAANTTTCTGGAACAGCAAAATTTGATTGTAAATTTTAGTCAGGCAGGACATTTGCAAGTGAGACTATAGACTGAACATTCTAGCTGAAACGGCATACTTTGGCTTTTTTTTTGATATTATTAATTTTACCTTTCGAGAGTTTTGTAACTTCTGCTGAATTATTGCTGCCAGACCGGCTATACTTTAGTGGAATGGTTATGCGGAAGTTTCAAATATTAAAGGTTTATGTACCAGTCGCGTAACTCTGCGTCTTTAAAAGCATAAAGTGTTGTATGAAGCTTCTGCGATCACATAATAATTTAAAAATCGATAGCAAAACTATTTTATTTTCACTCCGTGTTTCAAAGTAATAGCTAAATTTGTTATTACCGCAAATATATAAACAATATTACAATTGCATTGCAGGAAAAAAAACTTGAAGTTGTAACGATAGCAACTCAATTCTGATCACTTCTTTAAATAGTCAAATTAAAAAAAGTTGCCCTAATGCAATGCGTCAAAATAAGAGTTAGTAAACTTTAAGAAGTGTAGTCTTCAGCCATGGTGCGAACTTCGTTTGCGTCACCTGCAAGGGCTATATTTAGTTCGAAATTTCAGCTATATTCATCATTTACTTCAAATTCGAGCGAGTTATAAATTCACAGCTGCTAATTCTTCATAATTTTGGGGGAAATTCTGTGCTTTTAATGGTATCAAGCTTGAAACTTGCAAGTTTTATTCTCGGCTTAATAAATTAGATTTCAAATTCTATAGCATTTTATTTGATTTCCTAAATTTATTTGGAATTGCTGTTCATTAGTCAACATTAACTAATGCAATACATAAATTAGTAAATTTCTGAAGATTTGACTTGATATATGATCTTTTTATTCATTACAGAAAGAGAAACTTGCTTTTTTTGATCGCTTACATTCATCTTTAGCGATTTTAGTAGATTTCTTCCATGGCAGTGGAAAAGGACTTCCTCTAGACTGTATCCAAAATGCTCCCTATCAGGTAAGTAAATCATGCTTCATTTTCCTTTTATTGTTCCTCTTATTGTTGTTTGCTTACATCAGAAAGCCTCCACATGATTTTTTATAAGTAGTCTGCGCAGACTATTTAAAAAGTGAACTAGTGGTGCGCATTAAACCAAATTAGAAGTACTGGATGCTGGATATTGGGGTTATCTCGGCGTTTCAAATTAGAAGTATCTGAGAGAAAGTCATCATATATATTTGAGAATTAAAACTTTGGTGGTAGACAAGTAAATAAGACAACCCAATTATATTCATAAAACTAAAAAAGAAATTAGTCGTATATTTCCTACCACTATATTATTTTAATTAGATTTTCTAGCAAATGGCTCTCTCGTAGACTAGTTATTTTCATATTGGTCTGATCGGACTACCTGTAAAATACCGTGTAGAGGCTTCAGTTAAAGGAGGCGTTGACTAGAGCTGCACAATGGGCTATTGGCGACGGTCTGGGAAACATCCCTGAGGATATCCGAAGACATGCCATCACAATTTTGATCCTCTGCAGAGGGAATGGCACCCCTGCTTCGGTAGTCCAACTACCTGCTCGCGAAGTCAAGCACTTTGGGGTAGAACAGTTTAACGAGAACCAATACCGCACACTTCGTAGACTGATCCAAGTGGTCACCCACCCTCACACTGACCAATGATGCTTGACTTCGGTATTCTACTGGGAACCGTGCCTTAACGATCTGTGGGACTCATTTCTTTTTAATAATTTAAACAATTACGAAAAACACTTTTTTTTCAAACGTTTGAAATTGATAATATTAAAAAATGCATTTTTACCTAATACCTATTTAATTGCAATAAAAAGTACAAAACCATTATAGTGCACAATATGCATGGTGAGTTTTTTAAAGGATGGTTCATTTTACAAAAGAGTAAAAAGAGGGGGTAAAAATGTTTCGCTACACTAATTTGTTTTGCAACGTTGGCATAGTAAAATTTTCCAACATAGAATAATATAAATACTGCACAGCTGCCAACTTGTAAGGTTGTTGGGATCAATGTTAGAAAAAGATAACTAAAACCGGAAAAGGTTAGCTTAAAATCAATCACTCTTGCCAATTCTTAAAAGTTTAATTCTTTAACTAATAGATATGAAATAGAATAATTTCGTTGTTCAAACAACGTTCTAAAATATAAAACAAAATGTATTAAAAATGGCAGTAAAAAGTGCTGAATTATCATCAGTCTAAATCCCATGGCTGCATTAGCGAGTAAAATTAGAAATTTTACAGAAAATAAAAAGAATGCTGGATATTGGGGTTATCTCGGCGTTTGGCGCGAAGCGCCACTAACCGATTCATCGATTCTGTTTTGTTGTATTCTGGGAGGTCCTACATATCTTTGAAGTTGTAGTATGTTGTAACAACAAGTCAAGTCCTTAAAGAAGTAAATCTTTAGTTTTGAAGGGAAAATCATCTTTGGAATGGGGAGATCCCCTTGAGTAGAGTTGTATGATAAAGTTAATAGTATTTGGATAGTATGCAGTCTGAGCATAAAAAGGCGGTAATTGGGCTGAAATTCGAATTATCACGGATTATATCAATATCGAACAATTTATTGAAATCTGATGTGGTGCATGTTTTTGCGTTGCTGTAAAATTTTGTGGTCAATTTAGCTATAAAGCAATTGATATCATCAATGTTTAAGTCTTTTCTGAGTAATCTATTGCTAATCGTCCTTGGGGCGCCAGTCATTGTGCGTAAAAATTTACCTTCGGTTGTAGATAGCTTATTTTTTAGGTTGTTGCTTATAGTAGTGAGGGCTGGGCAAGCATACGTAAGAATTGGTCGAATCGCTTGTATATAGATAGTTCTTTTATTTGCTAGATCAAGCTTTGAATTCTTATGCAGGAGGACTTGGAGCGCAAAAAACGCTCCTCTGGCTCTTTTGATTGTGTCGTTTATGTGAGTACTCCAGCTCAAATTATAGGAGATCGTGACGCCGAGGTATTTAACGTGTTTCACTGGTTTGATCCCAGTATTAAAGAGATAGATGTGGGGAGTATTTTGTTGTTTTTTCTTACTATTTATGATTAAGAATTGACTTTTGTCGGGGTAAATAAAGAGAATTCGATTCAGATCCAAATTTCTAAGTTTTCATAATAAATTTAAAGTGGTAAATATAACTCATTTGCTTCTGAAGAATGTTAATATCAAAGAAATAATATCATTTTTGAATGTTTTTACTAAAAAGAAACATTATTTTTTAAAGAATGTTTGACACAAATGGAACTGTAAATTTTTTCTACTATTATTAATTGAGAAATAAATCCTTAAATTAAGTCAAAAAAGAAACCCAACTGAAAATAATGTGGATTGTACTTGCAGCTTTTTATTACATTTTCCTGATTAAGGACATTTAAATGTATTCATTTATTATCTTAGGATCTCTTTCATATGCTTAAACTTCAAAAGTCAGAAACTCTACACCTAATCGAACTATACATTTTACAGAGATTAGAAGAACAGGTAAATAATAATTTAAAAAAATGCCTGTGTTGTTGTAAATCAGATTTTTCATGAATAACGTCTGACATATACATGAACTATTTCAGCAAAAAGTCGAAAAGCCAACATACGGTATTCTAACAATAAAAACTTCCTATAACGCTGGAGCCGAAAGTTTATACATTGATAGTAAGTAAAAATATGATATTTTATTGAATGAAATCATAATGTTTTGTACTGCATCATTTATTACTGTTGATTAAAATGTATGCATGTAGATTACTGTTGATGATACTGATCTGAATGTTTGATACTCATTACGGGGTCAGCTTATGACACTCCTCAGCTCTGCATGAAATTTATACCTATTCTTAATAAATATTTCTGCTACATATTTATGTTTTAATCTTCTAACTGCAGATAATACAAGATAATTATTTTTTTTATACATGAATTACAACATAATTATCATTTACAACATAATATCATTTATAACACATTGAATTACAACATAATTACAAGATAATTATTATTTTTATACAAGATAATTATCATTTTTATACAAGATAATTATCATTTTTATATATTTTTATCCTCACCTCTGCATGAAATTTATACCTATTCTTAATAAATATTTCTGCTACATATTTATGTTTTAATCTTCTAACTGCAGATAATACAAGATAATTGTTTTTTTTTTATACATGAATTAAAACATAATATCATTTATAACATATCATTGAATTACAACATAATTACAAGATAATTATCATTTTTATACAAGATAATTATCATTTTTATACGAGATAATTATCATTTTTATACATTTTTATCCTCAGATCTGCGTGAAATTTATACCTATTCTTAATAAATATTTCTGCTACATATTTATGCTTTAATCTTCTAACTGCAGATAATACAGGATAATTATCATTTTTAACGTGTGTTCCAAAACTGACAGACGGTTGAAAAATTCCATATTAAATAAAGGGAAGGAGATGGAATTGTATCTGTAGAATTGTAAAATTATCCCCGATTGAAGGAAAATGTAATTCCAATTTTTATTAAATGAATTAGTCATAAATATATCATGTTTCAATTCTGTATACAAATCATGAACTATTTTTGCCATCACATTTAATTTTAAAAATCATCTGCTCCTTTCTATCAGGACACCATAAATTGTCATTTTTAACGGATGTCAATAAAATGACAGATGGTTTGAAAATTCCGTGAAAGAAAAACGGAAGAAGAAAGAATTGTATTTGCAGAATTGTAATTATAAAATTATCCCTAGTTGAAATTAATCCAATTGTGCATAGAATAGTCATAGACATACCATTTTTTTCTTCAACGTGCCAATCATGAACTATTTTTATCATCTAATTTAATTTAAAAAATATGCTTCTTCTTTCTATCAGGACATCATAAACAAATTTTCATTTCTAGTAAATGTCCCATAAATGGTCAACGGTTTGAAAATTCCATGAAAGAAAAACGGAGGAAGAAAGAATTGTATTTTTAGAATTATACCTAGATGAAATAATTTTTCCTTACAATTTCTGTTTGAATTGTTATAAATAGATCATATGAACAATTTTTGCCATCATTTTTAATTTTAAAAATATTATGCAAATGAACAAGAAACAAATAACCCTTGTCTTTTTCCTTTGTGCTTCAAGTGTTTCGTTATTATTGGAGCAAAAGTAAAACTTATAGTTACGACAATTTAATTTTTTTTTATTGTGCTTTAAATAAAACTTTCATAAACCATAAGTATGTTCAGCTTTTATTTTATTTCATAAATATTAATTTTCTTTACAGTTTTAAATGCTAGAGATCTTTTGCCATTGGATCCAACAGGTAAGGCTTAACATTTTATTTATATTTTACATGCATAAATGCCACTTTGTTAGGTTGTTGGAAAAGATTTTGCTAAGTGGCAGTAAAATTAAAAGTAGGAAGATTTTTGAAAATAAGATATCTTACTTTGTCAACACTTATAAACGTAACTGTTTCTTCAGTTATCCCTTTTACACAAGTCTAGATGATTTCAGGTGGAATTTTCTGAGCATTGTATTTTTATATTTGAGTTAAATTAAAATTTTGCTTTCCTTAATTATTTTCGGGTTTATAAATTTAATCAAGAATTACTTCAACAGCTGAATAACAGAGATGCCAACTGCTCCGGAAACGACAAAATAATTAAAAAAAAACGGTAAATAACTGGAAAATAAATTTTGCAAATATTTGACTATTTTTGCTTGCTTTTTAAAATGTATAGCATGGCATAAGTACTATAAAGTGGTGAATTATTTAAGCCTATGAATTACTTAGAAATAGCAGTGGATAAAAATCTACTAAATTGAATTTATTAAACCAAGAATCACAATTTATAAACTACCACTTTGAAATATATATTTGCTGTCCGGAGCAAGTTGGCATCTCTGCAATAATTTTAAAATGTACTTAAATTCATGATCTTGCACTACTGAGGCGGAGTTGTTGTAATATATAAAAATATATATGTCGATAATTGATTATCAAATTTACATTTTACAACCAATCAAAAACAAATTCTGATAAAATGTTGGCATACATGAAATAACCTTCTGAAAACAAATATTTAAGCATTAAAATAAAAAACATTAATTTGGTAGGATTAAAAATAATTTAACACGTTCACGCCGGGGTGACCCACCGGTGGGTCACGCTAGATTGTCTCATCTTGGTTGCGCACCGGAGTAAAAACTGGTAACAATAAATTTAATTTTTTAGTTTTTTCCGGGAATAATAAAAATCCTTAACTACCAATTGCTTTTAACGTATGCAATTTTTATATTGAATTGCTTCTTCGCCGTGATTAATTTCCTTACAGTGAATTGTCATTGTTGAGAATAGATTAACTCCTCCCGAATATTATCTAATATTGAAATAGTTCTTCTACCAGNGGAATGAAATGTTTTACGTACCAGGTTTTTCTCTTTTCCGTCTTGCTATATAAGGCGTCTAGCGTGACCCACCGGTGGGTCACGCTAGATTGCCTTATCTTGGTTGCGCACCGGAGTAAAAACTGGTAACAATAAATTTCATTTTTTAGTTTTTTCCGGGAATAATAAAAATCTTTAACTACCAATTGCTTTTAACGTATGAAATTTTTATATTGAATTGCTTCTTCGCCGTGATAATTTTCCTTACGGTGAATTGTTATTGTTGAGAACAGATTAACTCCTCCCGAATATTATCTAATATTGAAATAGTTCTTCTACCTGTATTTTCTCTTTTCCCGTACCAGTATTTTCAGTTTTCCCGGCATGAACGTGTTAATCATAATTACATAAATTTCAACATTAAATGATGATAGCTTTCTTTTCTACGTCTGGTGTATTCTTTTACACCTTTCAACCTCAAAAACTTCGTTTTTTTTCTAAGGGATGTGTACCTATATATCTTTTTAATTTCATTGATTTAATTTTGATAGGTTTCAGTGATCCATTTGTGATTATAGAGCTTGTGCCTCGGCACTTTTTCCCTAACTGTGTTAAACAAAGAACAAAAGTCCAAAAGAAAACTCTATTTCCATTATTTGATGAAGCTTTTGAATTGTAAGTATAATCATATTTCGTTAAGCAATTTTACACAAAAAAAAATTATTACCTGTTTTAAAAATGTTTTGGAGTGAAACCGTAAAGCGGGCACTACAGCAAGGATGGCTCTGGCTACTAAAAATGTAAGAAGTGGTAAAAACGCAATTAATATTTTACTAATTTACTATATATAATTATTCAATCTTAACTACCACCATAAAATGCATTGTACATTATTCATATTAAAAATAAAAATTTGCTAGTTCGATCATCATTTAAACCTGAATTGACGGGGCCTTCTACACCGACCAAGATCAATTACCTCCCGAGAAAACTTAAATTTCTCGTGCGAGGCCTTACAGCAGACATCCGAACGGAAGATCTTCGGAATGATATAGAGGAAATGGTCGACGACCCATCAAGATAGAGCAACTAGGAAAGAGGCATGACAATGGCATACCTGCCAACTTTTAATCCCTTCCGTTATGAGTTTTCCCAGTGGTATTAAAATAGAATTAAAATTTCAATTTTAAGCAAAAAATAGAAGTTGTATTTGAAACAACTTAAGCAGACGAACATGATTGTAGCACATATTAAAATATATGCTTAATTTTTTTAAGAATAGTGGTGATCAAAATCATTTAAAAATTAAGTTTATAAAAGTANCTACTGGGGATAAACACAATTGTGTAGGTGCCCCAAAAAATTAATGTAGTTCCAGTTCCAGATCATCATTCAAACCTGAATTGACGGAGCTTTCTACACCGACCAAGAACAATTAGTTACCTCCCGAGAAAACTTAAATTTCTCGTGCGAGGCCTTACAACAGACATCCGAACGGAAGATCTTCGGAATGATATAGAGGAAATGGTCGACGACCCATCAAGATAGAGCAACTAGGAAAGAGGCATGACAATGGATACAAGCTCCTCCTCCTTTTTCTTGTGATACTCCATGACTTCCCAGAACACCGGGACTTTATTTTCACAAAGAATTTGCTATCCTGTCCAGTTCAAATCGAGAAATTTAACGGAGGGCGTTACGCCATCCAATGCTACAAGTGCCAGAAATTTGGACATACACAGAAAGCATGCTCAAGGGATCCAGCCTGCAAGAAATGTGCAGGAGCACATTTTACCTACCAGTGGGTGAAGCCTCTCTCCCTTCCGTCCAAATGTATCAATTGTCAAGGCAATCACCCGGCCTGTTTTACGGGCTATGGTGCTCGGCCGAGGCGAAATCATCGCACGTTCACGCGTTGACCACAAGATGCCCCCAGCAGTGCAGTGAAGTCATCAAAGAGCTTCAGGAACTTTTGAAAGATGAGAAAGTCATCTCATTACTCGTCTCCCTGCTCCCAGCCCAAAAGACGTAGACGAGGAGCCTCACCATCAAGCCGGCCACATCTTACCCATGATGCCTTTCATTATCATTTCAGGCTCTTTTCCGAACCACCAATACAACTTTCCTATGTATGTGTCCCTTTGGGATATTTCATGATGAATGCGATAAGGGCCATTTAGGCCGCAGATGCCCAGTTCTACAACAACGAACGAACGAACGAGCTTTTTCAATCCTAACCATTTATAAACGTAACGAAATATGCAACAATAAGTTGCTAATTTTCGCCTCTTCAAATGGATTTTTGATTTTTATTAATTATCACTTTTTACAATTTTAATTGTTTGTGGCATCCCTGCTGCAGTCATATCACTTACACTTTCTGACTGAAGCAAAACTCGGTGGGTGACTCTGGTAGTGCTAGCTTAAAACTCTTTAACTCAGAACTTTTATTGCACATATTTTTCATACTTTTTTCATTATTTTGTATTAATTAAGGTCAAAATAAGTGAAAAATATTACATTTAGAGTTTTTAGAATTTATTGTTATAAAATACAACATGAAATACTGGTGTCTATTTCTGCGTTAAAGGTAAAATCTTCCAAACACGGCAGACTTTCGTGCATTTTTCAAAAATGCACTTGTTTGCAGTTAATTAGATCTAAGAGAAACGGTAATTCATAAATGAAATTTCTTTAACTTACAAGATAAATTATTGATAAATTTTGCATATGAATGAGAAAAAAAATTCAAACTACTTTTTTGGATTTTATACTTTAGTGCAAATTTAATACCGATAATCAAACAGATTTTTTAGTATCTGTTAGACTACTTTTTATATTAAAAAATATCAAGACATATTTTTGATGATAATTTGAACATCAGAACAAAAATTTATGTAAGGGACACCGATGTCCCATCTGTATCGAAGGGTAAAAACCACTAACCATCGACAGCAACTCGCTAAATTTACAATTGTACTCAACAACTAGCTGAGAATCTGCTGAAGGCCTTAGAAACGTAATTGGAATTTTGGATATTTTCAAGAATATGTATTATGCATATATGTTTCTTTTAATTAGAGTTTCAGAAAAAATATATAAAAGAGAGACCGGTATCCCATCTCTCTCTCTCTCTCTCTCTCTCTCTCTAAGATACATCCACCGGGCCCTCTACNATATATATGTATGTATATATAGTTAAGTATGCCACTGCCCAGTATGCATTTAACCGATTGTTGACATTCACCGGTGAAAGTCGACATTCCCTTGATTTCGGTCATTCACAGTAACACACTACACACACACACAAAAAATTTACAAATACACTTTTTCATCGAATTGGCGATATTTCGCCAAGTTTTATGCTGAACTGCATCAATGTTATTAAATCCAAAATTTAGGGTCTTATAAATCAATAAAATATAACTTTTAGTGTAATAAAAAATTTAAACACATAAAAAGAAAAAAATATTAAATGAACACAAGGTAAACTAATATTCTTATTTCTTTCAGAATACTAAACCCAACTTTTATTTCATTTCCTATCAAAACACAAAAGTGTGCCCTTTTGTACTGATACAAAAAGTTTCATTATAAATGAAAAAATAGAGCTCGTGTTCTAAGTTTGAGATTTTTTTTCCAATTTAGCTGCTTCTTAATTTTTATTTTTTTTAATAGAATTTTTATATTTTCAGACAGAAGTAAACTTATTTATATTACGAGTTATTACGAATTTCTTGTTTCTTCAGAATAAATTTTAAGAATCGTATAAAGGAAATTATAAAACTTAATTTATTCATCTCTTTATTTGGAAAAAAATGTTCGCAAAACAAAAGGCTTGATGCTTAATTGGTTTATACAATTTATTAATAAGATTACTATTAATATGTCTTCTTTATCTGAAGCAAAATCGATAATATTTCCTCGATCACATCAATTCTAATTTCTGCTAGGGTCAATAAATTTTATAAAACAAGTTTTATGCTTGTATTTAGATAATCCCGATAGAAATGAACATAAATTACGCACAGGAACTATAAAAATAGCTCAATAAACTAAAAAACTATAGAACATCCTGTAAAACTCAACTCAAAAATCAACTCAATCAATTTCTGTTAATTTTAAATACTTCGAAGGTTATTTATTTGCTTTAAACTTTGTGTTATTGTTTCTAATTGCTAAACTTTTAACTTATTTATTCAATCTACTGTATAAAACTTTCTGAAAATCAACTCCTATTCAATTTCTGCTAATTTTAAATACTTCAATGGTCATTTATTTGCTTTAAACTTTGTGTTATTGTTTCTAATTGCAAAACTTTTAACTTATTTATTCAATCTACAGTATAAAACTTTCTGAAAATCAACTCAATCAGTATCTGTTAATTTCAAATACTTCAATGGTCATTTATTTACTTTAAACTTTGTGTTATTGTTTCTAATTGCAAACTTTTAACTTATTTATTCAATCTACAGTATAAAACTTTCTGAAAATCAACTCAATCAGTTTCTGTTAATTTCAAATACCTCAATGGTCATTTAATTACTTTAAACTTTGTGTTATTGTTCCTAATTGCAAAACTTTTAACTTATTTATTCAATCTACAGTAGGATACCTTATGAGCTATTGCACCGAGAGGGTGCAGGCCTGTGCTTCAGTGTCATGGATCACGACATGGTGACTAAAAATGATTTTGAAGGTGAAGCTTTTTTACCTCTGTGCAACATAACTGAATCTTCTCCAGAAGAAATGAAGGATATGCGACCCACTGAACTTTGTCTCATTCATCCAAATGATAAAAGTAAGATTTTATAACTGCTGCTTACTTTCATTACAAATTTTTCATTGGACAATGGTTGCAATTGTTGGCCCAGTGGTTAACCATTTCCACTCGATTTTTGCAACATTAAAATTTAAGTATGAAAAGCAGTTTATGTTAATGCTGATATATTAAAATAAGTATTCCATGAGTTCAAAGTTTTCCCGATATGTCCCAATCGTCTTGAATATTGTAAAAATACCTATATATAATTAATAAATAATAATAATTGGAAATATTATAAATGCATCAAATTATTTTTGCTTAGCAGAAGTTTAGAAACCAGAAATTGACGTTATGAAATAATCAAAACAAAAACTAAAATTTTGTTTTATAATATTTTTATCACTGGGATATATTGTCCCACTGATAAGTACGATACTGACAATACATCCTATAAGACAAATGTGTCAAAATGTCTTTAATCTGGTACTAAATAGGTACAATTATTACTTAATAAGAACATACATAACTATTTTACGCAAAATATGCCTAAAATATCGTTATACTTATCTCAAAATTCCGAAAATACATAAATTAAAACGAGTCTTTGACTTGCGTGTTTGCAAACAGAAGTCTGCAATTTTGAATGTGAAAGTGTTGCCAAGTTTTTATTCCCGAATTCCTAAAGAACCCTGAAAATACTAAAAAAAGCAGGCGGAATTCTGATCTATTTATCCATTTGGGAATAAAGTTTAATCTTTGGGACATATATATCTCCTTCGTGTCGAAATGGCTAAGGCACTGAGCAACTATTACGAAAGAACGATGTCCTGTCCCGAGTGGTCACTTATATTTTACCCAGCTTGTCTGGGAAGTAAAAAAGGCCGATTTATATTTCCGATCCCAAAATGTTGTTGTGTTTGAAATTATGGTGCCTTAACCTCCATTGCTTAACAGCGCTTTAACATTCAAATTATAGTTCTTAACCAGTGATTCGGATTAGAAGATAATTTGAACAACCAGCAAACAATCTGAACATTAGCAGATAACAAAATACGGGGCTTGACAGTGTTGAAATTACCTCAGACTCCTGTGCGTCAACGTTGTTTTTCGAAGCTCTATCGCCAAGGAAAATAAAAAAGCCATAGTTTAAGTGCCTTACACTTGAAGCAATGCGATGATTTTAATCTATTTTTGTAATCTTGTTGTGAAGAATTATTTAGGTTTAGAACAGACAAATAATTAGAATGTTAGCCAGCCATTAGAATTAGAAGCCATTAAACTTTTTTTTAAAAAATCACCAATTTGGCAACACTTTCCCACCGAGATGAAAATTATCAAAATAATTGCCGTATTTTGAGTTTTTGGAAATTTTTATGACCTCAGGTAATGCAGCATTGTAGTAAGTTTTTAAATGTTTAAAAATTAGACGGCAAACGCTTTTCATTTTCCCAAAACTGTGGCTTTTCATTTTCACAAAACTGTGGATTGGCGTTTAGCGCCATTTTCAAAATAAGCGTAGACAGCTCTGACTTTAGATAGGCTAAACTTGACTTAACAGTCATGAGTAACAGTTGCAAACTCACAACAGTTATAAAAATAGTATACTATTTGCAAAAAGTCATAATTTCATACGTGGCTGGGTGGCGCAGTTGGTTTGTCGTCGGCCCTCTGAGCCCAAGTCTGCGGGTTTGATCCCCGGCTCAGACACCGGATTTTCGGGATGCAGAAAATCCTCAGCGATCATGTCATATGATTATGCGGCATGTAAAAGATCCCTGGTGTGCATTATTGGCTCTTGGCATTTCCGGCAAAATTAAATTTCTAGTGCACTTTAGCATCCAAATAGAGTTTCGATGCTTCCATCTAGTGTGGCAGAAACTAGACGTCCAAATTAACATGACCAACGGTATCTCACCCATTGTGGTGGTCCTGAAAGAGTGGATACCACCTCTGGAGAACGCACTAGGTCTGCTCATCAGCAAGTCCGATTGTGCAGCTCATTGGTAATAAAAAAATAATAATAATTTTATATTACGAAAAGCATCATTATATATTATTTAGGGTGTGTGTAGTACAAAAAAAATTATTTTTTTCTGGCAAGTCAATTAGTAAAAAGTTTTTTTTTTAAAAAAAAGAGCATTTATATTATTAACAGAATTTTGCTGCTACCATGTTTCATAAACTAATGTTCCTGAATTGTTTAAAACCTTATTTTGAATCGTCCTCTTCTTAATTCTTCATTTGATTATTATTGAGTCCGTTAACGGACCCATCACAAATTAACTTTTCATAGAAACGGACCCTTCACAAAATATTTGAACTTAAAAACGGACCCTTCACAAAATAATTTATATTTTAATCGGACCCTTCGCAAATTTATTTACCTTCATTATTGTTTTGTTAATCGAATAAACCCTTCCCAGGGGGGAGGGGGAGAAAGACAGATGTAAACGAGCTTTGTCTTCGGCCGACGCTTCTTCCTTTATTCGTCCGAAATGAATATTCTGCGTTCAGCAGTATAGGCTAAATACCAAATATTTGTATGTTGCATCGCTAATTTAGTAGCTGCAATTGCTGTTTATTTTTTAAAATTTAATTTTTTTTAATTACAATTTTACAGTGTTGAGCATAATCTTGTACGTCTTTACAATTTAAAAACTCCTTGCAAAAGTTTTTCCGCAATAACGGACCCTATTTGCACAAATTCACCAAAGCTGACCCTGGTTGAAAAGATGTGACTTAACGCTTATTTTGTATTCAGAAATTACGAGTAATTTTTTCACAATTTTACAAAAACGAAACTTTCACAAAACGTCTGGACAGACCCCTGACAACTAATCAATTCAATCTTATTGCATCTTTGCAGTTTATAAAACTTTTCCAATAGTGCTATTTTTGGTACATTTTAACAATTAAAAATGTTTAAATTTTTTTTCAGATGAAATTCTTGTAGCTCTAGCGGCAAGAACATGGGACAAAGATGCTCAAGACTTCGTGAAGAATCTTAAGCATAGACGGTAAAATATATAACTCCTGAAACATTTAAGTTTTTATTCGATTCCTTTGAATGAGGTTTTGTTCTGACTTGGAAATAATTTATTGGCGAAAACTGACATATTCTAGTCTACGGTAACAGAGTAACGGACTCAGTGCCGACAGGGTATATTCATGTTGTCTATGTGAACATGATGTTGGTGTGTATGTGTAGTTCCATGTATATAGGTGTTGGAAAACTACCTAATGATTTCAAGTCTTTCATTATTTGTTTTAACTTGTTTTTTTTAAGAGAAAAGATATGACTGATGCTAGTCATTTTGAAATATTTACAAAAACACAACATTTACTTACGTACGAGAAAATTTCCGTTTTGGAATCAGCGTTAAAAAGCGTTTTTATTGTTATTCGTCTTGAAGACGCAGTGGTTTTTCCTTTACCAAAACTTATTTGATTTTATTTTAATTTATTTTTAGAATCAGAGTCAAAAATGTGTTTGTCATAATCGTTTGATATGAAATACTAAAAGAGAACTCTTACATAGGAAAAAAGTTATAAATGGAAATCTGTGTCAAAGATGCGTGTTCGTTGCTAGTCGTTATCTATTAAATGCAAGTTGAAAACGCCCGTTTCCTTTTTGGAATTAATGTTGTAAATGCATTTTTACTGAAGGTGTGCAATAAAGCAATGTATCCGGCATTTTTTTTAATCGGTGTAAAAATCCGCATTTTTATTTATCTTTCTCAACTGGTGCACAATTGTAAACTATTTGTTCGCACACAACAAATCTTTTTTTTTGGAAATCAGCGTCGAAGATTGTCTTTGAAGCTAATCGTTTTTATTTGCTGCAGAAAATAAAGAGGCTGATGTACGTACATTATATTTATAGTTTAAAATCAGCGTTACAATTCGAAAAGAACAAAATATTAGTCTGAATAGTTTTGGCGTTGATTTCTATCACAATATTTTCATGATACATCATCGCATCATGACTCATGCTCATACAATGTCGTTGATATTTATCGCTTTATAATTACTACAAGAAACTTTTATGCTAGAATAATACAGCTAAAAATATAACTATTTGTTAATCCTTTAATTTTTTAATCAAAAAAACACAAGAATGGAAGGTTTGATTTGAATGTTAAATTGTCCGTTTATATTTGACTTTTATTAACAAAATTATATAACGATTTAGCATTTGATAATTTTAGGTATGGTTAGATTACGCGTGACCTAGCGATCGAGACGATTATAGACGATCGAAACACGTGATTTAGCGTCGATCGAGACACGTGGTGTAGTTACACCTAAGAGTAACACGTGCAATCGATTGTAGGTAGGAAATACCTAATAGGTTTCCTTTTAGCAATATTTAAAATCTACTATTGTGATAAAGTTAGCAAGAATTTATGAGGTACATTTTGATATAATTCTATCAATGTTTTATCCCATCATTTTTTTCTCATGATTATGTCTAAAATTATTTTATTCTAAATACAATTTTTATGAAATTATAGATACTATGAAGGAAGAATTACTTTAGTTGCTTACTAAAAAATAATTTATGTTACGCATTGATAAGCCTCTTGATTCATAATTGGAAAATTTATTTATTTATTACACATAAGAGATAAATTAATTGGATTTTTTTTGTGCGGCCCACCAAGAATTTACATTTTATGAATGCGTATGTTTAAATAATATATTTTTTGATTTCGTAGTTTAAAGATTAAAATAAAATATTTCAATCATTTAAAAAAAAATTTCTTAAAACAAGATTTAGTGTTTTAAAAAATCAAATGCGTTAAAAGGAAATTACCAAATGAAATATCTTTAAAATTTAAAAAACATTTTTATCTTAATTAAGCAAATAAATTAGCAAGAATTTTTGATTATATGTTTTAATCACGACTGAGCATGAATTACTACATAAAAGTAAGAGGATATGTTTTAAAAAAATATATATTTAATTAATTATAATATTGGACAAACATATTTTAAATGATTTAAATAAAAATATTTTTAATAATATTAATAAATAATAAATATATTTAAAAAAAATTTAAATCTATATTTCTTAAAACAGCTTCATGGCTGTTTTATGGTTGTTAGGTATTAAAACAATATTACTGTTTTCAAAGTAAGAAGTAGGAGCCTTAACGTAGCGACATCTGGTTTCGAAAATATAAATTTAACTTGTATAATTTTAAAGAAATATCCAAATTATGTATAACGATTTAATATCGCATTTATTGCAACTTTAAAAAAATATATTGAAATATAATAGAATATTAAAATGTGTAGACATCAAGAAAAAAAAATTATTCCAAGATGGAAAAGAACAAATGCGAAGTATGTGAGGAAAGAAAATTAGAATTTTTGCTCTTATATTAAGATAATAATTCCTTTTTAACAGCATAAGAAATTTTTTAAAGTATCTTTTTTCCCGGGTGACTAAGTTATATTACTGCGATAGATAACTAGGTTGTATGACGACGATTTAAACCGAGAAACTTAAAGTAAGTTTAAGTTTGTCAACTGAATAAAATAGAATCTTCTTTTTTTTTAATACTTATTTTATTATTATTTCAAAACATGATGTTTTTTGTCAACAGACATAAGAAAAAATGTGCTGTTTGCTACCCTAAATCGTAAGAAACTCATCTGAATTGGAAAACGATGGTAAATTAAACGTTTAGTAGAAAGAAATGTCTTGCCTGCTTTAACTCTATTAAGTACCTTTTCTTCGCATTTTATTTAATTGAAAAACTGCAATGAAGAGCTAGTTTAAAGAAATAAAACACTAATAAGACTAAAAAGGAAATGAAAATCAAATTTTAATTTATAATACGTTTTAATTCCTAATCATAATTTCTAATTCCTATTTTATTTTAATTATGCTTATCAAATATACAGTATTAAAATAAAATAATAATTAGAATATTTTAGACGAATAATTCCAACAATTTTGCGGAAATTTTGAACTAATTTTAGTCATTTATTATGATTACTAACTAATCACTAACTACTAGCATAATTATGTTTAAATTATGTGTGTATACTACTCAAAATAAATAAGGAAATAAAAAGTATCCAATATTATTGATTATATTGTTATTGATTAAAAATTAATTGTTTAATTCAATTAAAAATTACTCGTCAAATCTTGTTTAACTGATATGTCTGAAATGTTGGTTCATTAATTTTTTAAAAGTTTACATTTTTTAAAATAAATCTTAGACTATTTTAAGAAAAGAAATATTTATCAGTTTTTGAAAAATTTATAACCTTTCTCAAGATTTTATCAATTTTCTACGCTTTGATTTTTACAAAGGGTATCATCCCTTTAACTTATATATTATACTCAATCCAGGGACTAATAATATCTATGGTTCAATCTAATCACAGATATATATTAGTGTGAAAGATAGTTTTACGACGAGCATTCCTTCATATTGCATTACTTACTTTAAGCATGCCGTGCATGAGTACACCTTGGTTTATTCCAGCCATCCGATTTTTTATTTATTTATTTATTTATTTTCTTTTATTTAGTAGCAGTTTGATTTTATTTAGAAAAACATCTTCCTTTTTGAAAAACAATCAAAAATGCTAAGGTGAGGTGAAAAAACAGTATTTCGTGAGTGATATACTGAGGAACTATATTTTTTGCGTAATTTAATGTCATTTTATTTAATGATATTTATACTTTATAACAAAAACAACATTCCAACTTTGTGTATTAAATGAACAATCTAATAAATTCCCAAACATATACACATATTAATTAACTTCCTTTTTAAAGAGCATATATATGAATAAACTAAACAGGGCATTTTACTTAATATATTACTCTTACAAAATGAAAAATATAATTTTTTTTCTAAATATAAATTTTAAAAAAAAATTGTGAATTACAAAAATAGTTAAATAGTTTAGCTGGCATTTATGCTTAATATGTATTCAAAATCAAAAATTAGTATTTTTTAAACCAAAATAAAATTTTCTATTATCCATATAGTAAAAACTCTGAAAATACGTATAAAAATACCCTGGTAACTAAGGTGAAAAGCAAATGAGCTTATGGCGAATCTTCATCGAATTAATTTAGAAAGCCTTCACAACCAGTAAAAATACATAATTAATTAGGGTTCATTAAAACCTTCATAACCAGTTTGGTTATCAAATGGTTACTAACTTTATCTTTCAGTTTATCCAAACGTTTCTTTATTTTTAAACCCGTCATTACTATCAGTGATTGCGATTTATCAGGTTTTGATTTGCAATCCGCTGATGTATTTATCTAATTTTGTTTTGCATTTCGAGAAGAATTACAAAAAATAAATATTAAAAGCGGTGATTCAGGAACACCTTTGCTCATAAACAAAGTAATACTAGTCCTTATTGTTTTCTGCTTTGTTTCTTCTGAATGCTTTATTCTGCGAAATTTTTTATTTTAAGCATGATTTTGCTGTTCCGTTTCGTTTGCTGATGTTTTGTTTTGAATGTGTTTTTCTTTACATTTTTTTTCTATAATTTATTGTTCTTATATTTTACTATATCTTATTTTTCATTTGCTTATTTTATTTTATATATTTTATTTTTGCACATGTCTAGAAAAAGAGCTGAAACAGAAGAGGATGTAGCAGCTGTAGAAGAAGAATAGCAATAACTCGAAATATATTACGCCAAAAATTTTCCTCAAAATTGTCAGCATAAAACTTATTGCTAATTTCGCTTACTAACACAATCGAACTAACTCAATTTAGAAATTAATTCAAAATTATTCAGCTAACCGTGCTAGAGTATAAAATATTTACTGCTTAGTGCAATTGAATTAGCTTGATTATTCGCTAAACTTCTAACTTTCTTAACAAACAATATCCTTATTTCTATTATAAAAGAAAGAAATTAAAAGAGTATGCTACTAAATAATAATGTTCTTAAAAACACAAAAACTTTTCAAATTATTTTCAGCAATACATTATTATTTTATATAACTGCTAATACGTCTAGAAATTTAAATATATTATTTATTCCTGTTTTTTCAGAATGAATCGATATATTAATTAACTAATTGCACTAAAATATTAACTGCTCAACGCACTGAAACTAGATAAATTATTAAAAAAAACTTCGGCAATGCTTTGCTAATAATTTTTTTTTATTTAATTTAAAAGAGACAGAAACTAATTTTATCAATCACCCTTTAAGGCATGAAAACCGTACGAACTATTTTCGGCTACGCATTATCCATTTACATAATTAATAATAAATTTAAGCGTTGAAAGACCTTATTCTATTTTAAATATAAATTAATTCCAAATACTTTAGCTATTTCTGTTAATAAGGTATAAAATATTAACTGCTTAACGGTATAAATTAGCTGAATCATTCTCTAAATTATTTTTATACTTTTAAATTGCTTTACTAACATTTTTTATTTCTCTTAGAAGATAGAACAGCAACAACTTAGGTAAACTTTGCTAATAGAGATTAAGAAAACGATTGCAATTTGTATTGTCTTCCAGCACAACAGCTCATTCAAAATCATTAATTAATCAAAAGCCGCACCAATTATTTTTGACTATACTTAACTGAAATAAAAAATTAACAATAAATATAGAAATTAAAATACTTATTTTTTTTCTACAATATGGATCAAGAGGTTCTAGAATGCTATGTGACTTTTTAATTTCACCTTGACATTGCTAGAACTGGCTGGAGTTAGAGCTTGTGATAGAGATAATTTGTAACGTTTAATTATAAATGAATACCTCACTGCCAATGGCTTTTGCTTTTTATTATTTATTTAAAAACAAATTCTGCATTAGTGTATATTTATTACCAAAAGCTGAAAAACAAGGCCTATTGTCCTTAAATTGTTATGAGATTATTTAAATATAGAACTCTTTGTAAAAAAGGACACTTTTTGAATAGTCGGTAGTATTCCAATCTTACAAAAAGAGAACTATTTTTCGCCAATGTATAACTCAATAGATACAAAATTGTCATATCTAAAAAGAATTGAGTAGTTTAAGTTGCATTTGGAAGCATTTATTTATTTTTTAAGATAAATATACTAAGGGCAAAGAAGTTAAGTGCTACAGCAAGCTATAATTAAATAAATTAAGTACTTTGATTTACTTTGGATTAAATAAATTCACATTCTTCTAAAAATAATCTGCAGCGATTCTGCAGCAGTTAGTGCAGTGAACTACGCTAATTTAACTGCATAGATTTGAATAAAATGTTAATATTTTTTGAACCTAATGTAATGACATTGTTGAATATTTTAATATAATACTGTTTTATGATAATACTGTCTCATATAATGCAAATAAAAATTATATTTGCTAGTTTAGCGAATAAATTGAAAAATAATAGAACTTTTTACGACCTAATATATATTTACCAAAATCTTATTTACATTGTTTCTATAGGGAACAAAATATAAAGATTAGCTTATATATAAAAATAGTTATCACTACGTCACTAATTAAAAAGTATATAAATTCTGATAGTTTATAATGATGTAGTTTAAAAACTTGATATTGTTTCTATTAATCTATAGTTAAAATATTAAATATCTGTTCCAATTCTTGTAGCAAAAGATAACTTTCGGCTTCAAATGTAAGTTAAAATGACGTTTAATGAAAAAATACTTGTTTATCAGTTCAAGTATTTGACGTCGCCGATACGAACTTTTCACTAAAGAAACGTATTCTTTAATATAATAATTGGGCTGTGAGTTACAATATTTCATTACCCTCATATTCTTTTATATAAAAATGTAGTGACACTTTTATTTTACTAGAAAGTAAATTATATGTCCATCTACTAACTCTTTGACACGGTTTATACACGAGATGAAGAAAAGTGGCAGAAACAATTAATTATTTATCACGTCAAATATTTTACGATATTTAATTTTGTTCATGCTTTATTCTTCTTCGATGAACTTTTATTTTAATTAGTAATTTTAAGTAATTTTATCGCAATTTTTAGAACTTTTAATATAAGATTCATTTCAACATTGTCAGAAAAATCTTTCACTTAATTATCCGATCACCTAAATAATTCTTCCATATTTTTTGTATAAAACGTTAAAATTTAAAATTTATTTATGACTTTACTTTTATTTAATCACTAATAAATCATTTTATCGTAATCTTTAGAACTTTTAATATGAGATTTAATTTAACAGTGACAGAAAAATCTTTCACTTAATTATCCGATCACCTAAATAATTCTTACATATTTATTGTATTAAACGCGAAAATGTAAAATTTATTTATGACTTCACTTTTATTTAATCACTAATAAGTCATTTTATCGTAATCTTTAGAACTTTTAATGTGAGATTTATTTCAACAGTGTCAGAAAAAATCTTTCACTTAATTATCCGATCACCTAAATAATTCTTACATATTTAATGTATTAAAACTGAAAATGCAAAATTTATTTACGACTTTTATTTTATTTTATCACTTATAAATCATTTTATCGTAATCTTTATAACTTTTAATATGAGATTTGTTTCAACAGTGTCAGAAAAATCTTTCACTCAATTATCCGATCACCTTAATAATTCTTACATATTTATTGTATTAAACGTTAAAATTTATTTATAAGTCTGAGTAATTAATGTATACTAACAAATTTATTAAATTTATAATTAAAATAATTGTTTTATTTTCTTAAAGTTTCATTATATTTTACCAAAAATATCAATTTTATTTGAGTAATTCTCATATATATTTACTTTACTAAAGGTTAAATAGTATTTGTCTATATCTTTATTAAGATACACAAAATAAAAATATAATTGAAATACTCTGATAAAAAATAAAAAGAAATAAAAGCATAATAATCTGAAGAAAAATTTGTGTATTAGTGTGTGTTGAACAATATTTAAAAAATAAAATATTACAAAAAAAACATGAACTTGTCATTAGATCGAAAAGAATTTTTTCTTCTCCATACCTGTAAAACAAGCTAATAAAACTTGCCTAAATTTGATATTTAAAAAAATATTTCATGCGTTTAGTTTTAAATTTAAGTCTCTGTTTTATAGCTTCAAACAACACATTTAAGGACAAGCGCCTTGTATTTTATTTAACTACAATATAGTATAGTATTTTTCTTGATTGTAGTATGTAGTAATAAATAAATTATGCTGCATTTTAATTTGCTATTAACATAATTTAAAAGCATTATTTTTCTGCTGTGCACTGATTCCTTCCATAAAAATGCTTAGCACAACCAGATAAAGATTATATATTAATGCATATATGAATGAATATCTATATAAATATATATATATATATATACATAGCTCTCTTATTAGAATGAAGAGCTAGCCCAACAATATTGTGGTTTCAATGTTCCATTTTTCATGTAATTATAAAATGTACTAAAGTTATCTATTTGGAATATGTATGTTATACATTCTGTTTTGTGAAATTTTGTAAAATATCCTTGTTACACATCTCAAAACTACTCTGCACAATTTTCATGAAAAATTATTTGATGGCCTCTTAATTATTGACTAAATCCTGTTCGTAATCTATAGGTGTATTCATAATTTATGTTATGGTAGAAAATATATTTTAGCCATGAAAAATTAAAATATTGACATAACTTTGAGCTTATATATAAATATGAAGATTTAAAAAAGAAAACTGATTAAAAAAATATTTTTAATGCAATATTTATACTTTGCCTGTTTTTTTAGATAAGTATCAGATTAAGTTATGATATTTCTGGAAAAAAAATTTGTTTTTGTTTTACCTGTTTGTTTTAAAAATTTTAAAACACGCACATCAACTTTTAAAAAGCAAATTTTTTTTATCGTGATGTAATCTTTTTGATACAAAGATTTGATTTGAAATTTTAATTAAAAATGTACGATATTTATGCATTTAAAATATGCTTTGCGTAATAATTTTCAATTCAGTAGGTTAATTAACGAAATGAAAACTATTCGGTTTTCTAATGTTTAATATTTCTCTTAACGCTAAATTCATTTTTTCTGAAATTGGTATTAATTTTTAGCCCTGACATACACTGTAAAAAACTGCGGTTAGAATTAGCATTCTTTGTTTTACAGAAAGAAACTTTTAAAAAATTAAATAACTGACCTGTAAGTTTCTATATTTCTGAAGAAATACATCATAATATTTTTAGAATGAACTGATATAATGATAACCTTTTAAAAATAGAAATTTAAATTTCTAACAAAATTGTTTTTCAAAACTAAAATGGTAGCTAAAAACTTATTTAAATGCAAATTTGTCATTTTTTAAATTTTTATACCTGGGAACTTGCCACACTTTTTCAATTAACATTTTATCTATCGCTGTAAGACATAAGACATTTAAACAGATCTAATTAACAGTTTTTGAAAATGTTTTTTTTTTGTAAAGTACATTGACTCACTTCCAGTTAATCACAAAATATTAATTTTATACAAATGATATTACTAATGTAACAAAGCATGATTGAGTAACAAATTTTTAAATTGCTAACTATTTAATAAATTAACAACTTGTCATTTTGTCACCATTTAGCTTTTTTGTCCATATTCTTGTCTTGTCGTGCACCTAAAAATGAAAAACAAAATAGTCAAAACAAAATTCCTTTTTATTTATTTTCTCTATTTAGTTATTAATTTGTAACTGCAACCATGTATTGCATTATCAATGATATGTAGTTGAAGCAAAACTCTTCCTTACTATGACATTCAATTCATAAGATGAAAAATATCCTAGAAAAAGTTGCTAATTTTAATATATATTTTTCGACACCAGTAACATCCCTGAGCTGGATCAATGCATCCTATTACTGAAAGCCTCCATACGGTTTTTTATAGGTAGTCCGATCAGACTAGTAGTCAGATCAGAAAATAGATATTTACTTTCCGAACGAGTCATTTAATACAAAATCTAGTTAAAGTAAGAAAATGGTAGCAAATATATGACTAAAAATTTGTTTTATTTATGAATATTATTGGTTTGCCTTATTCACTTGTCAACCACTACAGATTCAATTTTAAAATATGTAAGATAAATTTCTCTCAGTTACTTTTATAAAAGGTTTTGGGTTCATGCACACAACTGGTTCACTTTTTAAATAGTCTGCTCGGACTACTCATAAAAGACCGTGTGGAGGCTTTTTGATGTAAGAGGTGATGGCTGGATCAACGCATCCTATAACTGAAAGCCACCATACGGTTTTTAAAATGTAGTCAAATCAGATCACTATGAGAGTAAACTTGTTCACAAAAGAACCATTTTATAAAAAAATCATGGGAAAATAAGAAAGTGGTAGCAAATATATATCTAAAAATTTGTTTAATTTATGAATAATATTAGTTTGTCATATTTACTTGTCAACCACTACAGATTTAATATTTTCAAATATATACGATAAATTTCTCTCAATTACTTTTAAAATAAAACTTTGGCTCATGAGCACAACTGGTTCACTTTTTAAATAGTCTGAACAGACTACTGATATAATACCGTGTGGAGGCTATGAGGTACCAACAACCGTGAGGAAATTGAATTATAATTGCGGACTAAAATATTTTATATGATCATATTTTTATAAATATATTTTATTTATTTATATATAGTATATGTTAAAAAAAATTTCAATGAACTTAATTATGAACATAAAGCCTACAGTTAAACAAAAATAAAATTTATTGTTAAATTCGTAATTATGCAGTGTGATAGTAAGAACTAGACATTGCATTGATTTGTATTCACCAGCTGTTGAAGATGTGGTTGTAATTAAGAGGTCATCATATTACTAAAAGCATTATGTGTGTCTGGACTAACCTAACTAGACAGAACCAAGATGAACATATCATCAGGTGTCTGAACCACCCTTCCTCAACACAGCTTCAAACATCCTTCAAAGTGAGATGCACACATAAATTGTACATAAGCTTTACGCACGCTGCCATGCCACTTTACCAAAATTTTTAAAAACATACTTAAATTTTGGATGTATTTTATATACATTTTGAACAAATTATACTGACAATCAAAAATTGTCGTTTAAATTAGTGATTGAAACGCTTTTACACATTCTACAAGTTGTATTTTTGGCTGATGAAATCTAACTTTGCATTAAATTCTAGTTTTCCAGGAAAGTTGTGTTTTATCTGAAAATTGTGTATAGTTTCTGTTTGAAAACAAAATACTTAATTTTTTGTTTGCAAAATATATGCTACACAAATTTCTGTAATCTTAGAAAAAGCAAATTAACCATCCGCTATAATATCAGTTCTTTGAACCATAATATTGAGGAAATTTTCTGAAGTATAAATTATGTGTTTGAATTAAATGTTTCCTTGAAGTTGAACTTTAGTATCGTGCTGTTAAAATTAAGAATGCAGGAGTTCTGGGAATCAAATCACATTCCAAATTTTCTTAAACTTTTTAAATATATGCTATCTTTTGACTGCCGATATTTCAAACAATCTAGTTTATTGTTTTCACGACAAGTTATAATTCTTTATTTAATTATAACTCTTTTTATAACTTTATTTTAAATATCACTGTCAGGAAAAAAAAACTACTAATAAACCCCCTACAAATATTAATATTCCATTCATGTTTTTTCTGAAACGTACAGTATCGCGTACAATTGTACCAATCATATGCTTTAGAATATGAATTTTCATTTTAATGAAAAAGCTACGATAAAAATACAGTCAGAACAGCTTTAGAAAATAGTTTACAATACAATTAAAAGTTTGTATTCCAAAAAATTTAATTAACAAAAACATTTTGTTCATTAAAAAAAGAACAATGCAGAATATCTATACTTTTCTCTCTGGGATTAAAAACTGATTGAACTTTTTAAGAATGACAATTATTATAACAGATTTAACGATTTAGAGCTCGCTCCAACGCATTTCGTGTCACCACCCTATAGTTATATAGCAGAAAAACATAACATTTCACATAGATACGCATTGCTCTTCACTCCGAATATGAGTATAGGGATTCTATCATTGCTTTCCATCTCACTCTATTTGTAGGCAAATATTTTGCCTCTCTCCATGTCTTTCTTATTGTTTACAATCATCTTACTCTAAGTGTTTTTAGGCCTTCCTCTTTTTCTATTGCCCTGAGGGTTCCCATCATAAACTTTGTTTGCATTAAATTTTTCAAGATATTAGGATTCGGCACACCTGTAAAGTTGCGTAAAAAGTGCACAATTTCATGATTCGACTTCCAACAATATTTGTAATAGCGTATGCCTATTTTCGATTCAAAATAAATTTGAAAAACTTAAAAACCAGCAACCTTTTTAAGGAATATGATTTTTTCCTCTGCATTCTCAGACTATATTTATATAAATATGAATTTTAAATAGATTCGTATAAATCAAGTGATGTAATGCATTGTTTGTTATAAGCTGTTTCTTTAACAACCTGTATCAAGCATGCATGTATTTAATAAGATAATATAATTTCATATAAGATCGTACACTTTTTTATGAAAGGTAAATGAGAAAAATAAAATTCATAGGAAATCATTAAGGATTACCATTCTTTAACAACTATATGTTTATTTTGATTAGATACTTTTTTCTCATCAAGTCAAAAGCAAAATTTTCAATATCTGCTTCCCCTTTTTTTTACAATTTGCAGTTTTAAAAATTAAACTACCAAAATCTTCCTAAATCCTCAATAATTATTTTTTGATAATCCACTTTATTTCATTTGTCAATCACTCTGTTTCAAAACGAAACAAGTTTTTATTTTTACTTTCTTGGAAAACAAGTATTGCACTTCAAAGTTTGGGAATACCGTTTCGGACCAATCTTGCTGGGCTTTGTGATCAAAATATGAAATTAAAATAAAATTGTTTAATTCGTACCATATCCAAAGTTTTCTATGTCAAAAATCATATTTATTCGAAAAAAAATATTCATTTTTATGGTGTGCTTTACATGTTGTAGATGTTGGTCTTAAACTTTACATTCCCATGCACGTTTCTCTAACAGTCTTCAAAATAAAAAAAATAATAATTATAATGTATTTATAATGATCATGTCTATCTTTTGTGAACTCACAAAATACTTATTTCCATATAAAGGTATATATGTATATACACATGCGATCTGATGAGATTATTGTGAAATAAAATATTTGTAAATATTGTAAATTTGTTGTGTTTGATTTAAATTTATGTGTGCAGCAAATTCTTTTACCACACATATATTTTTAAAAATTATTTCATAAACATACTTAAGATGCTTATTTTTAAAATTTATTTCGTTATGGAGTTTTTAGTGTTATCAAAATTCACAAGAAAAACAAGCTCTAATTTTAATGACTAAATAATGATTTTTATGAGTAATAATGTAGTTTGATAATTATTTTATTATCTAATTTTGAGATTAAATTAATTTTAGTAACCAAGTTTAGTAAATAATTTTTATCAACTTTGAAAAGAATCAATTTACAAATAATGTTTACAAGCAAACAATCTCAATTTTATGTAAAACTTCATATATATATATATATATATATATGAAGTTGAAAACACGGAGAAAACATGCATGGAATATAATAAGGAAAAAGGGAAGGAGAAAAATTATAAAATTAATATATTTTTAAAACATTATTTTAAAGAANTATATATATATATGTATTACATTTGTTAATGAATGAACTTATAAAAAAGCCAAGTAAGTTAATTAAAAAAAACTAATGCGTATAAATTTAGTGTAAAATACAGAACAAATTGATTTTTAATACTAGTTTTAGAATGTGTAAGTCAATAAGTTAGTATACAAGCAAATGTAGAAGTTCAATCAATTTATTTTTCATTACAAAAATTACCAGCAAAAAATAATAGCTGATAAATAAAGCACTCCCCATAAGTTTTATTGACGATATTTGATTATTAAGTTCGAAAAAATTAACATAATTTCTATTAATAAATGAAATTATTTCAATAGATTTAGAGTCAGATTATTCGGATTAAATTTTATAAAAAGATGATTAAAAAATTTTAAATTAATAGTTTTTAAAGTCAGTCACTTAAAAATACAAAAATATTAATAAAATATAAAATAGGATAATAAATTATGCTTCATAGATTTTAATGAAATATATTCCATAGTTAATTGATTTCTAGTAAATTTCGCTATGATACAATAAAAACATTTTTTTTTTCAATGTTTATCCGATTGCACAAAGTGCTCACTTTTTCAAAAAATTATTAAAACTCGATTATTATACATTATTTTTTATGAATTCATATTTGAATATCATTGAAAATATTCGAGAAAACACTTTCAATAATGCATATTTTACTTTATGAAGTGACTTTTGAATGATATTTACGTAATTTTATTTAAAGAAAAATAAAGTACAACGTTAAACTTATGGACTTAATAGGCAAGAAGGAAACTTTTAATCAATATTTTCAAGTCAAATAACATTACTACACTGCAAATACACTGTAAAATATTCCGCATCAAATTTCGGTAAAGAGTATCGGCACTCATCGTAAATTCCATTTTTTCCAGAACATGTTACAGAACGAAAAACGAATACACTGTAATTTTTACGGTAATAATTAGCGTAAATCACTCTACTTAAAAATTAAAAAAATACTTCAAAAATTACGGTATAACTTTTCACGGTAAAAAGGGATTTTACGAATCATGCATCGAAAGTGCCGGTACTTTATATCGTCATTTGATAAGGAATTTTTTACAATGTAGATAATTTCATATGCACCTGAAATAGTGTTTTTAACTACGGAATTGAACCAAGGACTTCCAAAGTTACGATGCTTATTATCAAAAAATTAATTGCAAAATATTTTTATAACAATAACAAAAAATCTATATTAATATAACAAGTAATATACATTAGAAGAAAGCATGCGTTTTAAATATCCATAAATCCTCTAGAAAATATTTAAAATCTAACAAGGTAGGTGGCTGTTAAAGTGTGCAGTGAGAGAAGTAATATTTTTCATAAAGTGTGAATGTAACCTTCATGAATCTTTTAATTTAATTCTGCTGAAAAAAATTAAATAGCTTGTTCAAATTGATTTCAGCATATAATTCGAATATTATTCAGCGCAAAATTTATTAGCAGGTGAAATGCATGCAAAGAGAGCATTTATATCGAGTTATCTGTAAAAAATTTCAGAAAATCGAATAATAAACGAGAAAACTGAAGACGAAGTTCGAGAAAAACAAACACTGACAAAAAAACTAAAAAATTTTGCAATTTTTTTTAAACAAGATATTTTTGAATCAATATGAAAAGTAATTTATACAAAAGGATTTTTGGATCAGTAATAATTAAGTTGTAATCACATTATTATATTTAAAAAACTTTTCAAACAGTAATAAATTAACTCTAACAAAAATGTGGAATTAGCGAATTTATTAAAAGAAATAACAATATTAGTCTCTCGTTCTATTTTCAACTTAATATGAGATTAAAGTTATATAAACATGCACCCGTCAACTATGATGACTTTTTACTGCAAATTTATACTTTAAAAAACAAAAGAGATTCAAGTATAAAACATTTTAATATACTTTGGCATGTAATAACTCTATTTATTTTTTCAACATTCTTCTTAAAATAAATAACATGTTTTTTATAACTTATTTTTAAAATTTCCGATTTAGAACAAAATAATTGTTGAAAGAGAAAAGCTATGGTTACATAGTATGAAAAAGCATACATTGTATGGTTTTCATAAATAAGAAGATATTATTTTACCGAAACGTTTTCCTAGAATTCAAACAAATCCTACGAAAATTATAAGTGCATTGTGAGCAGAAAAAATACCTCGATAGCGATAGAACTTATAGCCTCAATAAAATTCACTAAAGTCAAAATTGTATAACAGAAACCGTTGGAGAAAAATAATGAAATAGGTTTTAAACTTAAGAAAAATTAACCACTGGATTTCGATCAGCAACCGATAGTAAATTTATGCCCGTAACGCTGTCGTGAACATAAATATACAAGTCTGCTTGCAAATATTTCCCTGTAAAATATTTGGCCAGTTACCGTAAATTATTGTTATTGTAAAAATTGTCTTCAATTTGAACCATGACGTTCTTTGAGACGTAAACGACTTGTTTGTCGAGTTAAGGTAAACCGTGAAAGGAGACAACATAGTATAGTGCTGCCATCTGTCGACGAATGAGAAGGGTGCTTTTATAGGAAGGTTAGGAGATGTGCGAGAAAGATGCTCTTTTACCCGAGCTGGATTCGAACCCGGGACTCATGTCCACAGTGATGCTGTAACCTCCACGAAAAAGAGTGCAACACCTCCAAATCGAGTAAGGAAGGTTTATATATTTACCGTATAAATAAACAATTAACTCTATTCATTCTGAAGCTTTTTATATTTATGGCTACTGCTTTTTTCTTCTAAGAAGGGAGCTGGCAGTTTAAATTATCGCCCAACTCTGCAAGTTTTACGGAAATTCCTGAGAGTGCAAAAGTAGTATCTACAAAAGTCAGCAAAGAGAAGTGCAGCTTAATGTAAGAACAATGTATGTCAATGTAAGAACAATGTATGTCAAGAAAGATAATGGATTGGGCAAAAAGTACTTCCTGACATTTATCAGAGCGAAAGTTTTCGGAATCAAATTTAAAAATAATGAACTTAAAATCGTTCTCATCGAATCACTATTATGTCATAAAACTAAAATTTAAAAAAAATGCAAAATTAAATAAAAAATTTAATAATTGGCTTCCAATAATTTAAATTGCATGTTATTGCATTTAATAATAATACATTTAAAGATGTTTTTATATTGAGTTACAAGGAAGAGTTAGTAGCAATTTGTTTCAAAAAATTTGATTCAATTGACCATTTTGAGTGATATAAATAAAGTTCGTTAGATAAAAAACTGATAGTGTTTTGAATTGAGAAACAGTTTATTAAAATAACACCCTCAATAATGGCATTAAATAAATTTATAATGAATTATATTTATTACAAATTATATTCATTATATATTGATTACAAATTTCTGTGGAAATTATTAATAATATCATTCATTCAATCTCTGAAATTAATATTAATCGTTAAAAATAATCATTAATTTTAGTTAACCATTTAGTATGAAATTAATAATTGAGAGAGAAAAATATATTTTAGAAAATAAATTTGGAAATTTTCAATAAATTTCTCAGCAGTAATTTTTTCAATATCAACAGAATAAAGGAAAAGTCACGTATTTCTAAGTGTGTATTTCTTAAGTGTGACAGCAATCTTTAAAAATGCCTATGGAACAATTCAATTTCGATATTAGGAAAAGTAAAGTGGGTGAAGGATTTTAGTGACATTTAAATGAATTTCAGCAAATTAACTCAAAATTTTATACGTTGGCAGTATAAAATAAAGATTATAAATCGCGTTTATTTCTTATCTGCATTCCTCAAGTTGGCGTAATCCTTGCATTCATAATCTTGGCGTTTTAATCTGCTGCCGAAAAACAAACCTTCTCAGGTTTGTAGTAGACTCGTTGATGCCAAATGCAATTTGGAATCTACCCGAAAACACCCAAAGATTCTCACTAAATGCCTTCATACATTGAGATCAACGAAATTAAAAGACTTGGCCAAATAAATTAATGCCGTTTTATTAAATAAGAAAAAAAAACAATTTAAAATATATGAAATAATTTTAAATTTTTCAAAAATGTCACAGAACCTTCTTTCACTAAGCTTTTCACTTTATATTATTAGATGACACATAACTCGGCGCCAACGTCGATAGAATGATAATTAATTTAATTGAAATAATAATCAATTGAAATATTCAATAAAAATTCAATAGAAATAACATGTATCTAAATAAGTTTTTAAGGAGCAGCTCGTAAAATACAACAAAAGCGATCATAAAATAAATCTGAAAATAATAATAACAATAATATGCAAATCATAACAAATGCTATTGAGAAAATTTTTTATGGAAACATCTATTTTTGAATTACTAGTAAAAGCATACAATATAGAACCACATAAAATTATTTTTAAATATAAAATTGAAACTTCATTCGTTTAACCAGGACTTCAGATTTTTTTTTTAAAAAAAATGAAAAATATTCTAAAAAAATTTCTAATGACTTAAGCCCGTGGAATGTATATACATAGACTTGGAATAAAACATCTTTCTAGAATGCGAATGAATAAATATAGATATTTTAAAGAATCACGATATTCATAATGCATCATCACCATCTGACATTCTATAGTATTTTTATGAATTAGTTTATGCATTTTTCACCAATCAACAGTCAATCTATGGCAATATTTTAAATCCGCTTCCATATAAGGACATCTCCCATTCATAACCTCAAAACAATTTCTTTTAATATTGAAAATTCTTTATAAGTAAATTCTTCACATTTATTCATTAAACTGAGATTTCGAATCAAAATTTGAATTGAGAAGAGTTGCCGTATTCATTCCATGACCTATAAGTACCGGCACCCCTAGGCAGCGAATTGTAGTACCCAGAATTGTGAAGCTGTTGATGAGAAGTACTTGGACTAGGCACATATTTCGATGTTGCTGTTGATGTGTAAGCATTCCGAGTATGTGGTCTAAGCGTTGTGGTTGCCTCATGAGGCGTTAAAGGCCTGTAGTATGGACCCTTTGCTGAAGGCGGATGCTGTAAAGGTATCGGAGGTATCTGCGTTCGTGTTGACAAAGCTGTAGAAGATTTGCTGTCGCTGTCATCTTTAGCTTCGGAAATATCTGAAACATAAATATATTACTATAAATTGTTATATTCTGAAAAGCTGGCCGGGCTGTGTAGGGGGCAGGGAACTGTCATTGCATCAGAAAGGTCCTGGGTTCGAATCCCGGGCAAGGCATGGATGTTTATTTCTCTCTCTGTGCGTTCTATGACCTTTCTCCTTTGTGCGTGAATGTGACCCGCCCTATAAACGGGTTGTGGTTGTGTAAATGGCATGGCAGAAGTCAAATTCCTGGCCATAGATGGCGCCACTGAAAAACAGGAACAATCGCACCCCCACTGCCTAAACAGGCATACGACAAAAAAAATGTTTGGAAAAAAAAATTTAAAGCTTGTCACAATTTTAAAGCATGATTTTAAGATAATTAGTTCAAACTTAATAAAATCTCCACCACCCAACAAGAATCCTTTGTTAATTATTTTGAAAACATGCTATATTTTCTCGATTTCACTTTTTCAAGTCAACAACGCTTGTTGAAACCCCAATTTTTTTTTTTTTTAAATAGGCCTAAAAAGAAAAAAAATTTAGGCTAATAAGACATTTTTGTGTTAGGCTAATAAGACAAATCTATAATACCTCAGAGGGTCTATCGGTTCAAACAAAATTATGAAAAGAAATCAAAATATTAATGCAAAAATAAAAATTAAAAAATATTGAAAAGGTTAATACATCCAAATGGAAAAAATGCGCTTAGCAGCAAGGAAACCAAGAGGAATTAAACAAATGAGACATTGAAGAAAAATTAGTAAAAAATTGGAAAAAACATGACAATCAAAGCTGACGTCATCAGGGGGTACCAGCCTTGAATTGTCATAAAATACAAAACTTTTTCTATCGAGAAAAGCTAAGACAAAAGTCAAAAAAATTCGCTTTTTCTGTACCCCAAAAGTTTTGCCCAGGTTCAGAAAAATACAAGAATAAATAGAAAAATATGTCATACAATACAGTAAAGTACAGAAGCTTTAAAACATAACATATATTTCGATTTATTCTTGTATTTTTCTGAACCTGGGCAAAACTTTTGGGGTACAGAGAAAGTGAATTTTTTTACTTTTGTCTTAGCTTTTCTCGATAGAAAAAGTTTTGCATTTTATGACAAGTCAAGGCTGGTACCTCCTGATGACGTCAGCTTTGATTGCCATGTTTTTTCCAATTTTTTACTAATTTTTCTTCAATGGCTCAAACAAAAATTACTTCCAATGGATCTGTTGTATGCCATCAAGGAATTGGTCGTGCGATTGTTCTTGTTTTCCAGTGGAGCCATCTATGGCTAAGAATTCGACCTCCCATAAGAATTCGACCCATACGTCACACTCGGTCAGAGGGCAGACCCATTCATTCATCCATCCATAGATTGTAACTTTGACCTGAACCAGAGAACGATCAATCTCCAATCCAGTAACCCTCAGAGGTATAATTTGTTATGGGGACATGGAGGACTTTTTCACCGGACAGATTTAACGTGCTGAAGTCACCATATGAGTAGAACTGAATAGTTCTGGAGCCGGTTGGATTTAAACTCCCGTTCTGACGAGCGTGTAATGTATCTGTTAATAATTACTTATTTTTAAAAATTAATTCCTGTCCCTCAGCGAATTTTTTAAGCTCTGTGATTTGAATGAGAAATTGCAGCTTAAAAATTAGTTTACTCAAAAATCATTAAAAATCATGAAATTTGCAATAAAGGTCCTAAACGTTTTTGTGCAAGGGGGCAGGATATCCGGGTTGGTAGGGGGCTGGGCCCATGTCCGACAGTTTGTGGATTTGAACCCCGCCGGCCGAAGACTCCCCGTGTAGTAAATGGTGACTGATGCACGTTAAATCTGTCGAGTCGCAAAGTCCTCCATGTCCCCATAACAAGTCAATACCTCTGGGGGTACTGGATTGGAGATCTATCGTTCTTTTATTCAGGTCAAAATTACGATCTGTGGATGAATGAATGGATGTATGAATGGGTCCGCCCTATAAACGGGTTTGAGGTATGGGTGTGACAGAGGTAGAATTCTTGGCCATAGATGGCGCCACTGGAAAACAAGAACAATCGAACCCCTCTGCCTAAACAGGCATACGGCAACAACAACGTTTTCGTGATAGGTAATAAATTCTTAAACTGCTAAGTCAACATATTTTTCCGAAAGAAATTACACGTTGAATCTTAGTAATGTAATTTTATTTTTTTCATTACCTAAACATAACTTGAATTTATCTGACTGTTACACAATTGTTTTTACGCTAAAAAATAGCAAATTAAACTGTAACAAACTTTTATACAAGTATAACATAGTATACTGGCCCAAAAAATTGAAAACTTCAATAACTAGTGATGTACTAATCGCAATTCAAATGTCATAGTTGAGTCTTGAAGAAAATGCGAAATTTCTTTCAGAAAATGGAAATAGTAAATCGTAATTTGTTTTTGAAGGATATTGTTTTAATATTGATCTAGCTAATTGTTATAGTAGAATTACTAATTATTATTACTACTTAATTAATTAGTATAACTAATTAGATCTGAAATTAGGTAATTCTTTCCTGAATAGGTTTTTTAAGTTTTTAACAATTCTTTTAACAACAGACAAATCATGAAGTAATATTCTCGCCAATTTAGCATAATGCCTAGTATTGATTTATCACAATAGCTGCAACTTTTGGGCAACAACTTCACATTTTCTCATGTTAATAGTTCTCGGGGTATAGGACTAGTTATTTATTTACATACAAAATTAGAAACAAAAATATGTTCTCTTTAAATAAACGCACTTTTTTAGCACATTAGTGCTTTTTTTATCTATGACCAATGGAGAGTAGAGGAAATTTGAATAATATGTTCTCAACTATTCATACAGAAGTCAGCTTGGAAGCTGAGGAAAAACTCTATTATTTTGCGAAAATCATTTTTCGGTTAATTGTTGCCGAATTGTTGCCTCAAAAAGTTTACCAGAAGAGAAATATTTAATACTAGATTGCCTAAGGAAGTCATTTTGACTGCTTTTATTTTCAATTAGAAAAACAATGATCTATATAATGACACAATTTCTTAGAATTTTGTGCAACATATAATTTTTTTAATTCTTAATATTTACTAATAACTTGTTATATAACTGTAAATAATGTAAAAATATTAAGAATTAATTTTAAACAAATTGATTTTAAACAAATTGATTTTAAACAAATTTCTTTACACATTATTTATTCTTTTACAATCAAATCATTTTTACTGCTTTTGGGCAATAGGTATATACTAAATTTCAGTCTTTCTAGTGTTAAGGAATTCTTCAATTTTGCTCAGCTTTTAACTATTTACTGCCTGAGTACAGGAAACTTCAAAAGCGTTTTACTGGGACCTAAACTTTTCTAGTCGACCAGACAACCTAATTCGAATAAATAGCCACCTATTGAATTTATGACTTGAAATTTAAATTGTCTATTTAAATTTACTCCCATTGCAGAAATACTTAAAGTTTTTTATAAAGAATTTTTTGGTTATTTCTTACGAAGAAAAAAAACGACAGTTTTTCAAAAATTGGTACATTAAATTTCTCTGCATTCTTCTAAAACAGGGGTTTCCAACTTACATGAGGCCGGGGGCCGCAATTAAAATCATCAGTCAAATGGCGGGCCGCAACTTTATCAAAATTTTATATAGGACTCCTTTATGCTTGACGGAACACTAAATATAACTGTCAAATTTTTATCAAGTCGTACAAAACAAAAGTATTGAATTACAAATTAAAATTAAAAGTAGATTTTTACATGAGAGAAAAATATTTTGCACCGTTGGTATGTAAAATTTTACAGAAACGAAAAAATTTGGTTTTTTTAACGAAGAAAAGTTTGTTAAACCTATATACACTGGTTATCATAAATTAAGGAAAAATCACAAAAATAGCGATAACTCTTTCAAAAGTAAGCCAAACCGTGCAAAATTTGCATATGTTGTCCACTAAGAGTAGCTGAGTAAAATTGCAATATGCAAATTAGTGGCGCTGCACTCGGCTTACGTCATCTGCCTGGAGCATAAAAGTCCAAGTTTGAGAGAAAGCACACAAATTTTACTGTGATTGCGACATTGAAAATCTGAGATAGCCAATTCGTAATAATGACCTCTAGGCATCATTTGCCTGAAGAACTACGATGGAGAGCCATCGGGAGACTAGAGGCAGGGCAGAGTCAATCAGAAGTGGCCAGATGGCTAAATGTGAGTCCATCTGTGGTTCATAGACTTTGGAGGCAATTTCAAACCACAGATTCGGCATCTAGGAGGTTCAGTCAAGGACGGCCAACTGTTACGACCAGTGCCGATGACCGATATTTGACATTAAGTGCACGCAGGAATAGAACCGCTACTCCGACACATCTTAGATCCTCTCTTGCTGCAGCCACCGGAAGGTTGGTGTCAACGTCAACTGTGCGCAGAAGGCTCCACGAAGGTGGTCTGTATGCGAGACGACCAGCCATTTGCGTGCCGCTCACATCACGCCATAGGAGAGACCGTTTGCAGTGGGCCCGACAACATGTCCACTGGACGTCAGATCAATGGAGGCCTGTTCTCTTTACGGATGAGTCCAGGTTTAGTCTAGAAAGTGACAGTAGACGTTATTTGATATGGAGAGAACCTGGGACCCGTTATCATCCATCAAACATCCGTGAAAGAGATGCATACGGAAGAGGCAGTGTCTGTGTTTGGGGAGGCATATCCTTAGGAGGGCGCACATACCTCCATGTCTTTCCAAGGGGAACCGTGAATGCTCAGGTTTATCGAGACAACATCCTTGATGCTTATGTGCGCCCATATGCCGGGGCAATTGGTGATTGCTTCCTGTTACAGGACGATAATGCAAGACCACACAGAGCTCGCATTGTTGATGATTATCTTCAACAGGAAACAATTACTCGCATGGAGTGGCCAGCTCGATCCCCGGACTTGAATCCTATCGAGCACGTTTGGGATGCTCTAGGGAGGCGTGTATCTGCCATCAATCCGCCCCCTCAGACCCTTGCCACGCTTGCAACTGCTTTACAAGAGCAATGGCTCTCACTTCCTATTGAACTGATAGACCGCATAATTGAAAGCATCACACATCGCTGTTTGTGCTGTATTGCTTCTAGAGGCAATCATATTCCATATTAAAGGTACTTTTTCTATTGCAAACCGATACTTCCAATTTGTTTATTTTATACATGTGCTAATTTCTATACTACTATTAATGTCTGATAATTTCTTTTTATGTTGTTTAATACCTTACTATGTGTTGTATATTGTGGGTAAGTTTCATAAAATTCCATGTGTAATTTCTTGAGTTATCGCGATTTTTGTGAATTTTCCTTAATTTATGATAACCAGTGTAGATTTTCTATCAAAATTGTCGGCAAAAAAGACAACTAATATATTTTAGTTCACGGGCCGCAAGCAAAGACTTCACGGGCCGAATGTGGTTCGCGGGCCGCCAGTTGGTAACCACTGTTCTAAAACTATTCTCGTATATATATAATCATAATAATTTTTTTTGTCTTAGTTAAAAAGTTGCGAATGATATTAATTCGCTCATACACTCTTTGGCGAGGTTTCACTGAGAGGTCTTTGTTTTGCGTAACATCGAAAAAATAAATTTTTAGAATTGACTAGTTGTATCGTAGAAAAAAGACTTTTTCCTGAGCCATGATTTATTCCATTGCATTGTTAAAAAAAAAATCCAAACTATACTTATTTTTGTTCCACCGCTAGAGATAGACTTTACTCTTTAAGCTCCTTATTGTCTGTTCCATTTTTTCCGTATTTCACTCTATCTCCAGAAAACAGTTGTTTTCGAATGAAGTTTACTTTTCAAATTTGTATTTACTTATATATTGTGATATTATTACATTGTGGTACGTACGTAAAAGAAAGCTTAAAATACTTTTTGAAAATGTAATCTGGATTGAACTGGACTTCAAATAGCGTATGCAACGAAATTTATCTATAATAGAAATTCGTCTTATAACCAAAGATTTGTGTGGTGTTGGAATTCGCATTTCAGTTTTTTTTAATTCTTTTTCAGTTCATTGAAAGATTTTGAAGCAGTATTCTGAATTGTTTTATCTGCCTTAAAAAAACAATACGATGGCAGAATTTACTTGTTTGCTAGAAGTTTCTGATGAATGAAAGCTCTATTTATTGTAAAAAAAATATGTATAGGGTGATTGTAATCTTGAAGATAGGGTGGCACACCATAAGAAATGCACAACAACCTATATCCGGAAATTTCACCATACCCCGCTAGGGGTACCTCCTCCTTTTGACCTGGCTGTTCGAGAGTATTTGTAACTTTACTTTTATTTGTCCAAACTACCTTAATATTGCTTTAATTATGTGTTTCATAATATTGTTTAAAATATAACTCAAAGAGACCTAGAAATAACTGTTTTATCGTAATTTAATGATTTGGGGACAAATTTGACGAGATGGTAAAGTTAACCACTAAATCATTTAAATACTTGCAGTTATTTCTGAGCACATTTGATTGCAGTTTTTGACAACAATCACGTGAAGGCTCTAAATCTTTCTAACACGGCTCACTTCTAAACAATAATTTTTTCAAATTTGCAGTTATTTAGACTTAGGAAAAACAGTTACTCATCTTCGAAATTTCTTTAATTTACAAACTCAGTTATTGATTAATTTTGAAATATAAATGGAAATAAAATCAAACTTCTTATTTTCTTTTGGGGTTATATACTTTAGTACAAATATAGTTTCGATAATCTAAAAGATTTCTTTAAGTAACACAGAGAATCAAATTTTCAATTGCATTCATACAAGCCTCGTACCTTATTCGGGTGTGAGGATTTCAAATCTGAAATTAGCTCTGTTCGAAAATCTAAAGATTTTTTTTTTTCAAAATGATATTTTTAGTTAAGTTTATTTTTTGACCGAATGTACAAGTTTCGACAACGTATTGGTACAAGAAGGTATTGGTTTATATGCACTTGCATTGCATGCCCTACAATATTTGAGTCTAATGCGAAATATATATAAATCAGTGGCAACGAACTAAAGGATAAATTCTTAAAACAAATATTTAAAAAAATTGAAATTTTTATAAGAACTTCAAAATATTAAAGTATTACCTGAGCATCACAAGGAAAATTATTTTCTAAAACTACTGAGATTCCGTAGAAGTTAGAGGGATGCACTTGTCTACTCTATTGAAAATAATACTTCATTGAAATAAAACAAAACCATATGACCTTAACACATCACAGCATAAACTGAAATGTATTATCACCTTCTTCCCCTACCACTCCTTACGTAGCAGAGAAGTGGAGAAGCTTAGTATTAACTTTAGTGAGTTTAAAAAGAACCGGGTTAGGAATATAATATTGAATTGCATAAAACTGTTACTTTTGAAGACTTTAAAACAATCCGTTTAAAAATCACATGCAACAGAATAAAAAATTGCTCATCAGTGTAATTTAAAACTAAACTAAACTAAACGCGCGACAGCCCATAGAGGGCCAAGGCCTATTGTGCCCATCTCAGTTTTCTTGACCTTGTACTCTAAGATGTGAGAGCAGATGTTCCGGTTAGGTGATCAGCCGAAAGCGAAACCCCCAGTGTTTAGTTCCCAAGCATGCTTGGTACTCATTTATCGACCCTCTGAAGGGATGAAAGGCTGAGTCAACCTTGCCCGGCCCGAGGATCGAACCCAGGACCTGTGGCACGGGAGCGCGAAGCACTACCACTCAGCCACCGGTCGTACAATGTAATTTAAAGCTTCATATAAAACGAGAAATTGTCATATCGCAATGAGCAGTGCAAATAGTAGGTAAAATAAACCAAAAATGTGTCTCTTTTAGTTTGTATTGCTACACCAGTAATCCCTAGTATAACTTAAAAACTTTAAATTTAATAAAACACTTTTATGGATGTAAAAAATCAGATTAACGTGTAATCAATATATTTAGATCACGGTAACAAAAATAAAATATCTTTGTTACACTAGTAAGATGTTTTGATTAAATACTTATTAATTACAAAAATAGTGCGGCAATAAATAAATTGATATCATTTATTCTGAAAGTTCACATGTAAAAATATTATTCAATGCATTTAAATTGTGACTCCAATAAAATATTTCTATAACACTTGTAAATGTCTTGATGAAATAAATATTATTATTAATTAAGTGTGACAATACCTCTTTCAGAATCAACTCTTTCTTTATAAATTGGCATTATCTTCTTAGAAGATTCGAATATGTATTCGTATACAGGGGTCTGGCCAGGCCGAATTTACTACCGTTTNAGATTCGAATATGTATTCGTATATTAATCCAGCTAATAGTCCTCCTATACCTGGCCCTAGCCAATATACCTAAAAATATTAAACATATTGTAATAAAACTAGATTTATCAATATTTTTTATACTCCTGGGATAAGCATGCATTTTTTGTGACAATATAGTCCAATTTGAACTTTGAATTGTACTACTAATGGTAAATGGCACCTACAGATGGTGTTTTTCCAACTGATCAAGATGAATTTAGTTTTTTATGGTTCGCATCAGAAGGAGTCAAATAATTGGGTATACTATAGCCTACGTCACAGATCGTGTTATTCCTACTAAATTTAACTAGTAAACAGCATTTTCTGCGAACCTGATTTCTAGCAACAAGTAAAAGCATCAAACGAAGTGTCTTGTTTATAAGTCGCTACTCGCCAGGTTGAAATTGTATTAGTCTAGTTCCTTTGGAAATAATTTACCGAATGTTTTACCGAAGTTTATGAATTTAGTAAACATATTTAAAACTCAGTTTATTAATTAAACTAAAAGGTAAATGTTATTCCTAGTAAGTGGAAGTAGTTATGCTTTTTTCATATTATACCCAATTAAGTATTCGAAAATTAAACAACATATATATGGGAACTGGTAAAAAGAGAAACGAAGTATTTAATTAATAATACTTAACATAATACTTATTTTCAATTATTTATTTAAGTTTTTAAAAGAGTAACCACACTAGCTGAAAAATGTTCGAAATTAAACTATGTGCAAACTATGTGCGGGAATACAATATGCAAGCTGAAAATGTTTTATTATATATTTATAAAAAAAAGCTACAAATAAAAAAATTAATACATCGACCATTTACTTCAAAGGTGATAAGAAAAGCACAAACGGTACACCAATACACTTATGCCTAAATTCAAATTCCCTTGTACCTGGGGCAAATGTCACAACCCTGTTGCATGAAAGCGCCTAGAGTAAACCAAAGACTGCTATGCAAGGAGAAATCAATAGTAATTGATGGAGCCAAGTAGTTATCTTCATTCCGCCACCCTTTCTTGTATGGAACTAGGGATAAGCATAGAAACATTCAATATTTTCTTAAAAGCTATCCAATGATACCAAACTTGAACTGTCCCCCCCAACCCCTGTAATGGGGCAATTTTGAAATCTTAAATATGAACCCCTATTTTTTTTTGCAGATTCGGATTTCCTAGAAAAAATAACCCTTTTGTACTCACAGATGGCGCAGTATGGTGAAATAGGGACGGCGTGTTAAAATAGAGTACAAAAATTTTAGAACGGCCCATCGAGACCCATCAGAAATGGAAAAAAAAATAGAAATTTAAAAAAATTTAGGTATTTTTTGGGAAAAAAATTAAATTTCGTTTTAAGAAATTGAAAACATGCTCTATTGTTATGTTCTTAATCTGATGGATCTCAAGATGCGCTGCTTGTGCACAATTTAATTTTTCTTGGTTGCAACGCTGTCTGGGAAGTAAAATGTATAAACTTATAACTCAAATTGAGTTAATTTTTTTCAGGAAAATCCAAATCTGCAATTAAAAATCGAAGTTAATATTTAAGATTTCAAAGTTGCCCTGTATCCCACCATATGGTGGGGGGGGGGTTCGAGTTTGGTATCATTGGATAGCTTTTAAAAAATATTGATTTGTCTGGACACCGAACCATTGAAGAAGCTAGTTTGCTACATGGTTAGCAAAATCTGCTTTCTGCGTCGTGATTCCCAGTGTCATCGAAAATGTGAAATATGATTCAACCAGTTTTAATATTGATTAACAAAGTTAGATTTCTCGCGGAACTTTTTGATTATGTCAGGGAGTCAAGTGGTCTCTCAAAATTGTTATTGTGGTGCATGACCTTCAGTCATGCTTTTGATGTTTTTAAAATGTTAAAATTAAACATTTTTGATCACCACAATAATTCTATAAATCAAACAGATATAAAAAATTATGCTATGATGTGTGGAGTAAACAGTTTAAGCTTTATATTATTAGCTTCTCGTTACAGGTCAACACAGATCAGATGAATCCAACTTTTTGGTTATGTAAGGGAGTCAAGTGGCCTCCCAAAAATGTTATTGTGGTGTAAAAATTTCTGTCATGTTTTTAAAATGAAATAGTGGAGAGTCCAGTTTATTCTTTATGTTATTGGCTTCTCATTACAGGTCAACACAGATCAAATGAATCGTTTTGCTACGTTAATTTGTAAAAATTCTCGATGAATACTGATTTTTCATTTGACATCTTAACGCTGTTGATAAGTGAACTATATTTCGATCAGAATTTTTCAAGATAGTATGCGGTTTACTGATCGGGACAAAGCACAGATTTACGCCGAGTAAGCGACCGGTGATGAATTGAAGTAGTAGCGGAACTTGAACGTTTCACCGACTTGAAGACTAGTAGTAGCACTTGAGTTTATAGTCAACCTGTTCGTAATGAAATGCGAATCTTTTATCCTCTGAATGGTTTGCTAGTAATAGTTCATCTGAGAAATTAAGATTCACCAACTGCCAAAAAGTGTTTTACTACTCCCAGTTATGTTCATTACTCTTTTTCAAGCTATGTTTATATGACTTTAATACAATTGTTTATTGGCTCAACTATGATTTTTTAGAACTTTATTGTGCTTAATTTTCAAAAATTAAGGTATGTTAAATCATCGAAACAAAAACAATGTGGGCTTCTCATGAATGCCCAGCATGTCAACTGACATAACCAACTGTGGCGTATTCAGTTTTCTAGGCTGTTTCTGAACTTCCACAGAGGGGGTAAGCTCTTTTCTTTACATATAGTATATATTTCCATTATTTTATTGTATTACCTCAATGTAAAATTTCATGAGGCCGGGTAAAGGCCGATTTCGGCCTTATGCATCCAGTTAAAAAAATATTTCTCAGGGAGGGGGGGAAGAATTTATAGCATTTAATTGGTTGTGCAGAAACAGTTAAAACTACTGATAAAGTTAAATTTTCCATGAAGCAGTTGAAATTCCATTGATGATAAGTTAACTATTACTATAATAATTTTAAAAGAACTCTGGGCTCCAAATTATGTTCTAATTTTTGATTAGCCATTTTCGAAATATCGAATTTCGATTGAAAGTTTTAGTCATGCAAGGCATTCAACAGTACATTCTAGTACTAGTATCAATTGGAAACTGGGCATCTGGACCTCATTCATCATGTATTTTATTAAACTTTAAGATGGAGCTTTGTGGTTAGCTACCTTTTTACAAGCTGGTTGAAATAACAAGCACCTTGTTTGAAAAAATAATTGAATTTGAAATAATACGAGTAGTTTGCTCAGAAAAATTCTCCAATTGTTGAAATAGTAAATGAAGGTGAGGTATTCAGTATGAGGAAACGCCAAGATTGTTTTTTTTTTTTTATAGTTGAGTAGTCGGAGTTGTTGAAGTTATGCTGTTTGCGATGTTGGAGTTGAATTTTAAGTTGAAGTTTGAGGTACAGTTGAAACTGAAAAACTGAAGCTGAATATTGAATAAATTGATGTAGGAGTTGATGACGTTGTAAATTGGTGAGGTTATACTTTATCTATTTATATATTATGATAGCTTTGATATGAGGCGTCGCTTGTGAAGTGTGCTGCTATTGGTCGAAGGTTTTGATCTTTACTGTAGTTTTTGTAATTGAATATGTGATTAAAATTAGCTGTACAGCAGTTGATTGCTTTGTCAAAGAAGTCTGCGTTAAGTTTGTATATATGTTGTGATAAGGTCAAAATATCCAGGTCTTTATGGATGTTTGTATTTCGGATTAACCATCTGGCATTAATTTTTTTTTTTAGGATTTTGTTTTGACAAGCATTTAGTTTTTTATTAGATGTGATTGAATAGTGCACAAGGTTGGTGAAGCATATGAAAGGATTGGTCNAATTAATTAATTATTAATTATTATAAATTAATTAATTATAAATTAATTATTTAAAAAATTAATTAATTAAAATATTAAGTATAATTTATAGGATATATACTTTCTTTATAATGCCATTACATATTTCTATTAATATAAAAAGTTTCAGAGCTTTTTATTCACTTTACTTTTTTGGGATTTTATAAACTGAAAAATGACAGTTTTCGTGAGAATGACCCATATATATAAGCTTTTTTTTCAACTTTTCAATTACCATTTAGAATCTAAATGGTAATTGAAAATTGAAAAAAAGCGTATATGATCATATATGAGAGTATATGAAAAAAAGCGTATATGATAGATCATTGTAGATTCTTTAATTATACGTACCCAGTGGTTTGTCCATGTATTCATTACAAATGCTGGTCCCAAAGAACGTGCAGGATTCATAGAAGCACCAGTGGCTGGTAACTAAATGTAAAATTTGAAAAAAATTTTATCATAATGAACTAGCTAAAGAAGATCTATCAACCTGAATAACTTTTGTTCTAACAACCCTATTTTCACATACAAAAATTCAATTTTAATTGACTAAGTTAATATTAAATATCCTAATTACCTGGTGCTAACTATTAATTAAATTATGAAATCAGGCACAAAAATGCACCGATTTTTTGAAAATATATACATATATTTTTTTGTAGGATTTCAATTTTAACCCTTGACTTATGATAATGGGGTTACTGTAATCGAGAAAAAAATCGTCTATCTAAATAATTTATACAAGATAGTGAGTAAAAGTTTGGGTTCCTTAATGATAATTTGACTTTTTTTAATTAATTTGTTTTTTTACATAAAACGTAAATATTTTATCAGAAAAACTGTAAAATACCGATAAAGCCCTTGTACTTTTTGTCTGAAATTTGCAAAATATCTGATGGAGTGAATAAACAATAGCAAAAAAGGTGAGGAAAAAAATTCGACTATAATTGACAAGACCTATGTGTAACTGAATTTAATTGTATAAATTATACTTTCTGGGGGGAAACAACGTTAATTTATTCCTTTTATTATCCTAGTCATGTTTGTTTTCATTTCTTTGTTTTTTAACGTATTGAAAGGAAAGTTTGGATATCGTTTATTTTTATTTCTTTGTTTTTTTAACATATTGAAAAGAAAAATTTGGTCATCGCTTGTTTTCATTTCTTTGCTTTTTAACATATTGAAAAGGCTTGGTTATCGTTTACTTTCATTTCTTTGTTTTTTTAACATACTGAGAGAAGGTTTGATTATCGCCTGCATTTTTCCTAAATACCTTTTTTTATTAAAGTTTACATAACCTAATAATTCGTTTTAATAATCCAAAGACTCCAACTACTAAGGATTCGCCGTTTTTGCAGAAAATATTTTTCCCAGCAGTCACAAAAGTAATGTGTTTATGTTTTAATAAATTAGAATTGAAAAAAAAAAACTTTGCCCACTACTAAATACAAATAATTTAAACTGAATCATCTGCCATAAGATTAAATAGATGAAGGTTTAAATTAAGTTCTAATATTTTTTTTAAAAAATCTGATTGTTTCAACTCGCAACAGCCTCAAATAGTTGGAGTCTCTTATAATAGCACTTAAATATCTCTGATTCATACTTACAATAAAAGCGTTAATACAGATAGAATGTCGTTAGTTTAATTTTCTCTGACAGATTAAAAACCAGTGCACTTTTCTATTTTTATCTTCGAAAAAAACGTACGCACATGTGGAAGTTTCATTCGATCATGCCTCTTATAGTCTACCATGCCCTGTAGCGCATGTAATAATTTAGAAATTTTAAAGCCCTGGAAGCAGTACGTGTTTTAAATTGCAGTAAATACTACAATACTTACCGCAATTAGTGTGCACACTAAATAAGCGAATCCTACTGCCAAGGCATCACTTCCAAGAGTTTTTCGATTAGGATCAGCCGTAGAACACATTGTGAAAGCTACTATAAATGTTAAGACTAATTCCAATCCCATGCCCTGCCATGATGTTAAGGATTCGCTTATTACTGTACAGCCTAGATTTTCTCTGTGTCCCATACCAGGCACTGTTACCCTGAAGAAAAAAAGATTGTTACTTGCAGAAAAAATACACTTAATAATGATTTTATTAACTGCCAACTTTTAACTTTAGTAGTGCTTCGTTGAAATAAAGTAAATGTTTTATTCTCCTAGTTGCTATTTTGGTAGAATAAAGTTTTGTTTCTTTTGATTCAAACGTAAATATTTATATAATATTTTTTGTTGATTACGAATATTTTATCTTATTTTATTACTTCTATATTTGTTTTCATACTTAATGGGCTGTGGTATCGATTTTTAAATTTTTTAATGAGACCTTCCCTTTTAAAAGAAAATAATGTCCCTGCTTTATTTTTTTAACTCGTTTTTGCCAAATACAAACAAGCAAAATTTTTGATATTTTAAATAAATTCTTACAAAATTCCCCAGTTTTTATCTTTCAAATTCTTAATTGTAGATCCTTAAATATACAATTAAATTAGATTATGTATCATTGGCGTGCTCTGGTGTAGCAGCCGCGTCTTTCATAATGCTGGTTGTAAGTTTGATCCTGATAGCCAACAAAGCAACTGACGCGTATAAGCTGCTAATATACAAATATATTTATATCAGAATCCTTTTAGAAATTTAGAAAGAAGGCATCAGCTCAGGCGCTGTCCACGTTGACTGACCGGGGTCAAAATTATGTTCCATTCTTACCATGGCTAGAAGATAGAGTCCTGGAAAAAGTAGCTACGTTGATTGATGTTGTGTTAAGTTAACATTTCAAATTAAGCGAAGGAGTCAACAAAGTCAACAAAGTTTCAAAATGTATATAATTTTTTTTTTTTATATAATGGCGGGCACTTGGGGTTTGTCCCATTTTCCACAGAAATTCCAGAACTGCTACTCTCTTCTCGTTANAATCCTTTTAGAAATTTAGAAAGAAGGCATCAGCTCAGGCGCTGTCCACGTTGACTGACCGGGGTCAAAATTATGTTCCATTCTTACCATGGCTAGAAGATAGAGTCCTGGAAAAAGTAGCTACGTTGATAGATGTTGTGTTATCATAGGAGATGAAAAACATTTCAAATTAAGTTAACATTTCAAATTAAGCAAAGGAGTAGTCAACAAAGTTTCAAAATGTATATAATTTTTTTTATATATAATGGCGGGCACTTGGGGTTTGTCCCATTTTCCACAGAAATTCCAGAACTGCTACTCTCTTCTCGTTACCCAGTGGGCACCTGTGGCGAAGTCACGGTGGTGGAGCAGCGTCGCCCACGTCACACAACCACAAACCCGTTTATATGGCTGGTCACATTCACAGAAAGAGGAAAGGACATAGAACACAGAGAGAGAAAGAAACATCCATGCCCTGAGCAGGATTCGAACCCGCCGCCAATGGCTCCGCAGTCAGACATGCTAACCACTCGGCCAACTGGTCGGCTATAAATTTATTTAAAATCACAAAAAACGAAAGATTTATTGACCACTACTTTATAATATTTCTTTTCTATTCATTCCAAGATTAAAACATACTTTTTTGCTGGCTGCTGCGTTGTAACGACAAGTTTTTAAATAAGATGCATTTTGCACTAATGTTAACACTAAATAAGATACTTTTTTATTAGTTTCGATTCTATGTAAAAATATAAATCATATATTTTTTTTAATATATAAATTGATATAAATAAAAGTAAAAATTCCAAAATTAAAATATAAATTATAATTTCAAATAAATCAGCGAATTTTACAGCATTGTGCGATGTTATTAATTCAATGTGAACTACATTTTAAGTTGTAGCTCTAACTACAACTTACTGACTTCAATAAACTCTAGGATTAAATTATAAGCAGTTCCACCCGTATTTAGTCCCCAATATGCAGATGAGCAACTAATATGCATCGCCGTGCAAGAGAGAGTGTCTATGTAATTTACCATATCAGTTCCGTCGTAAATCATTGGGGCATTCATTATGGCACACAGATTAAACTTAATCACTTTCAATATGTTAAAGCAGAATATGTAATACAGGTAAAACTTAACAGTCAAACACAGAGAATATATAAGTATGTATCTTTCACAGTACCAGTTTGGTCTATTTGAAATAGCGTGTAGAAAATTTAAAAACTTATTTTTTAAAAAAAAGATTAATATTAAAATTGAAGATTATATCACAATTGTTTCTTGGAGAATGTTTTAAAAGCTACTTAACACTACGCAATTTATTAAGATTCACATTTTCATAAACTTCATCCAAACAGATTCAGACTGGTAACTCAAAAAAAATTTTCCTGATTTAATTTATCTTGTAGAAACTAGATATTACGTATTTTCACCATAAACTAAATCCCCTAAGGCTCCTATACTATCAGAGCTGACCTATCAACATACCTGCCAACTTTTAATCCCTTCCATTATCATTTTTCCCAGTGGTATTAAAATGGAATTAAAACTTAAATTTTAAGCAAACAAGTACGTTGTAATTGAGAAAACTTAAGTTGACAGTCATGATAGTAACGCATATTAATATATTTGCTTAATTTTTGTAAGAATAGTGGTGATTAAAATCATTAAAAATTAAGTTTATAAAAGAAAAAAATAGTATATATTTACTACCACTTTAAGTATAAAAATAAAATCTTCGGGAAAATCCGAAAGAGTTGGCAGGTATGCCTAACAAGCAATATTGGAAACAAACAAGTTCGCAAGTTAACGTTATGTTAGTATTAGCTATATCATTACAGAGATTCAAACTGCTCTAGACACGCCAAAATAATTTAAAAAACGGTAAATAACTACAAAGCAAATTTTGCAAATAGTTGTCAATATTTGCTTGCTTTTAAAAATTTAAAGCATGTAATAAGTACTATAAAGTGGTGGATTAAAATCTACTAAATCGAACTTATTAAACCAAGAATTACAATTAATAAACTACCACTTGAAAATATTTATTCGCTGTGTTTTATGTTAACTCTTTGCTCCAACAATAAATGATATATCTAATCATGGCTATTCTCAATTTTCTTTGCAATTCATGTAAACCTTCGATCTAGTTGTACTTTCTAGTCATGGCAATATTATTTTGTAACCATACTATCATATAACTCAAAATGACTATATACACTGTATTATTTTCATGATGGAGGGTTAGAGGCCGCTGCTCGGCCTAGGCACCCAATTTATTTTAAATAAAGTAAGTAAGAAAGTAACAATAAATGATAAGTCGGCGTGTCTAATTCAGGGGCTCTAATTTCCCCTTATAACTCAAATCATTTTATTAAATGATTTTTCAGACAACACCAAAAGATAAAAAATATAGAAATATACATTTCTTATCCACTTTGTTTTCTTTTGAAAGAGAGAAATAACTTTTTTTCCCACATTATAAAATATTGCAAGTGGGTCACGTAAAAATATTTTTTTGAAGCTTCTGCGATCCATACAAAAGTTTGAATCATACGAAAGTTGAAAGCTTCGTATCCAGTCTGTTTTTCAAAGAAATTATCCATTCATGACTATCTCAAACATAAATGATTCAGTATATATGCAGAGATGCCAACTGCTCTGGACACGCCAAAATAATTTAAAAAAAACGGTAAATAACTACAAAGTGAATTTTGCTAATGATTAGACTATTTTTGCTTGCTTTTTAAGAGGTATAGCAAGACATAAGAATTATAAAGTGGCCAATTGCATAAGCCAACGAATTATTTAGAAATAGTGGTGGATAAAAATCTACTAAATTGAATTTAGTAAACCAAGAATCACAATTGATAAACTACCAATTTAAAATATATATTTTCTGTCCGGAGCAAGTTGGCATCTCAGTATATGTAATCAGTACCACAATCGTTTATCTTTTTTTTTCAAATTGGATTGCATCTATGGTAACAAATTTGCATCAACTTTTATGAAATCTTGCTTACTACTTTCTTAAAATTTTAAACTATAAGAGCTGTTACACATTTTTTAGAAAAGTTTCCCACATGCAATGTAAAAATAACACTTATATCAAAAATATAAGTTCATATATATAATAAATAAAGTGTACAATATAAGTTTTTAGATAATATTTATAAATAGATGTTTGGAATTATCATTTATTACTGCAAAGTTAAACGCTTTTGCATAAATTTTTTAAAAAATGAAGGTTTTCAAGTTTAGCTAAGCAGATACATATATTTCAGCAATTCAAACAAATTATATTTCATTGAATTCAAACTCGTTAGTTTCGAACTCATCTTCAATCAAGCATTTCAAAAATATTTAGACACCTTTTAAATGGTTTTGGAAACGGTCCAAAAAATGACGAATGAACCTTCTATTCCAAAACCGAGCTTCAAAAGCGACGAAATGATAAATGACAGCGACCTGCCACAAAATCAACTTCGGAAATAAGAGAAACTGAAATTAGAATTTTCACCTCTCATTGAAAATATTCGAAATTTTAAAAAAAAGCTATAAGCCTTCGCTGTCAATTAAGATTGCAGTTTATGAGTTTGCAAAATATTCGTTACACCTACAAGTTCTGATTTTGGAAAAGTAACTAATTTTGTTTAAAATGCTAGTATAAGAGTTCTGAGGGAAAAGAAATGGATAAAGTTTTAAAATTGGAAGTATATATTCCACACTCCGCAAATGCAACGCCTCCTATAACTGAAAGCCACCACACGGTTTTTTAAATGTAGTTTAATTAGACCACCATGAAGGTAAGCCAGTTTACGAAAAAACCATTTATTGGAAAATCTATTAAAAATTAGAAAGTGGAAGCAAATATATGTCTAAAAGTTTGTTAAACTTAAGGATATGGTTGATTTGTCTTAGTTTCTTGTCAAACACTATATATTCAATTCTCAAATATGTATATGATACATTTCTCTCAATTACTTTTAAAAATCGAACTTGGGCTCATGCGCACAACTGGTTCGCTTTTTAAATAATCTGCGCAGACTACTTATGAAAACCCGTGAGGAAGCTTCCTCGTGTAGGAAAAAGCTGATAGAAAAACAGATTCATATCTAGCTTGTTTTAAAGAGAAATGAAGAAATTGTTCACCAAAGCTTATTAAAAAAATATAATGTATTAGATTCAAAAAAGTGCTCAGCGGAACCCTAGGTTTTCGGAGAAGAGTCAATGTGATTTCGCAAGTTAGCACTTTTTATAACCAGTGAGGAGTTTTGATACCTCCTGATTATATTTAGATCCAATCTTTCATTTCGAATTTATTAAATCTTACAGCTGCATTTTTAAAATTATTTTAAGTAAAATTCCAATGAAATAGAAATGGTATTTTTAATGAAAAATATAAAACTTCTAAATACTAAATATTAAATAATAAATATTGAACAAATTATGAAAATAAAATAATCATTAAAAAAATTCATTATTATTTCCTATCGCGCTTTTCAAATCAAAATAACTTAATTCCTTAATCATGAAATATGTTATAACTATTTTCAACGTTTATAGCAGTTCTTATAAGTTTTCATTTCTAAGTAAACCATTATTCGGGTTTTTTAATCATTTAGTTTTTTTCACTCATCATCACCAGAAGCAAATTCATTTCTAGACTAGGTATAGCACAAGGACTGTAAATTTAACTGTCGGACACAAAACTTAATGTGAGATTATTAGTGATAAAACGATTTTAAAAAAAACTCCTCCTCTAATTAAATATTTTAAACAGTCATTTATAGGTTATAACGTTCACAGTAAGCTTGAAATTTATTTATAAAGTTGGGGTTTATTTATAAAGTACATATCATATTGCTCAGCAACCAACCACAGGTCTTCTGACCCCACAGGTCTTAGCAGAGTCGAGGATCGAACACCGGCCCTACGGACTAGAGTTCAATTCTCTATCCACTAGGCTACCACAACCGATAGCTATAAACAAAAATTTTGAACAAAAATGCAAAATAAACTTCCACTTTCCTTTCAAACATAAACAGCGAAAAACGTATTGAACATAAGAGTGATTTTTTTTTTCTTTTGTAATTGTATGAAAAAATGCATAATTTTAATTTCAAAAAGAAATCCTTATCGTAAGGAATAAAGAAAGACATTTACTCCAGCTCCTGCACAGCACTAGTAGTTATATTTTATCTCCAATCATTTATTCAATTTTTTTTTTCATGGACGACGTTTGTATACAAACGCTTCATACCACAGCGCAGTGAGTTCGTGTATGTGAACTAACTGACCATCGCAAGCGTCATCTATAAAATATGAATATAGGTTGACTTTTATATTTTTTCTCTTCATAAAATACAGCATATGAATAGGTTAGTTATTAACCCCTACAGGATCGTGATAACATTTATATATATATATACATACATGATCGTGGGATTCCCCCTTCACAGCCCTTTGTATAGCATATAAATTGAACCTTTCTGACTCTAGGGGCACAAGATCACATGGACGTGATCTTAATACGGTTCTCTCGTATTAGTACGTATACGTACTCTTTGGTACGTATACTATCGGAATATGGGGCCTTGGAAAGAGCTTCTTACTCCTTCTGCCTAAAGGGGTTTAACAAAGAGATGTCAAAAGTATTAAGAAGGACTGCCATAAAAAAAAAATTTGAACATTTTGCTATAAACAACAAACTGTTTTAGTATTATTTAAACAAGAAAAATTTTTCATTTCGATATCATATTAAAATAAACAAGTGTGTATCACTCAAGCAAAATTTTATAAACAATGTAAAAACAATATTAAATTGCTCAAATTAGGGATGCATAACCTGTGGCCCACGGACTGTTAATGAGTGGACCGCGGGAACTTCTGAGCGCAATAAAATAATTTGATTTTTGTTCAAACATTATGAATTTTCTTAAATTAAAATATTTAATTCAAATTTGTATTGCTCTAAAATGCGTATATTATTTTCACTTTCATTCTGTCATGTCTGTACGTCTGTACGTTTCATAAATTATAAATACAAAAATTACAAATACTTTTGTATTAATAAAAGCATTAAAACTCTTTCGTTTTCATAAAATATCTTTGGTAAAGGATAAGGGTAGAAATTCTATTTTGGGATTTCAAGGTTCAAAACATACCAATGAATAATAATTAGATTTATATTTCAAAAGAGAAGTTATTTTAAGTTCTTTCACTTCCATATAAGGAGGGATTAAACGATTTTCTATGAGTAATAAATATTTTTGATGAGGCGTAAGAATACAGAAAAGGCAATATGACTGGCCTCTTAACACATTTCAATTATCGTATAAAATAGAGGAGCAATGGTTTTTGCGTGCTTTTTGGTATTTTATGCTTACAAATTAAACTCCGTCAGATCTGACTGAAACTCTCCCTCTCCGGCTGGAGAGGGGTGAAACTGCTATTTCACCATCGTTTAGTAAAATAAAAGATAATGCCGAAACTGGACTCGTTAATCATGCTTTTTTGACTCTAATTAACTAAAAAATATCGGTGTGGATCCCCGATATTTCATATATACGTGAAAGTAATTAATTANTATATATATATATATATATATATATATATATATATATATATATATATATATATATATATATATATATATATATATATATATATATATATATATATATATATATATATATATATATATATATATATATATATATATATATATATATATATATATATATATATATATATATATATATATATATATATATATATATTTGATAAATTAATTATTGTTTTTTAAAAAAAGTATATGTTTTTTTAGTCTTAAATAAATTCAAATAATTAAAAGTATTTAATTTTCTGCAAATATGTTATTACGTTTATTGCAAATATGTTATTAAGTTTACTGATAAAAGTATTTAGTGCTTAGAACACTAATATTCATATAAAAATTATCATATTTGGCGCTAACATGACTAAATATGCGTGATGCCCTTTGTTAATCTACCTCCTGCGCAAGTGGCCCTTCACTGAAAAAGGTTGCGCACCCCTAGCGTAAATTAAAATTTAATACATTTTTACAATGATTTCTGTTAATAAATTCTCACTTCCTTAAAATAATATTATACCACTTCTCGCTGAAACAAGTTGCCAAAAGTCTCATTATAACGTAACTTTGAAAATATTAACTTAAAACAGAGACTAAATTGCCCTTTTCAACTAATCATGACTGCAGAAATTAATGTATTTAATTAATGACAGCCAATAAAGTCTTTGTTTTAGTAACAAACATCCACTTCCAAAACCTCAATACTTTAAGTCTTGTAGAAAGACAAAGAGGCTATATTAAAACTTTAAATCGAAGCCTGGTTTGACACATATTTACGAAACAAAACTAATTGTTAGTCATTCTAGGGGGAGTTTTATCACTCTTGGAAAAAGTCATTAATTTTAAGGGTTTAGAACATAAGTGGTATAGTTCTTATAGGGAAAAGCTCATGCATTCGGCTTAGATTAATTTCTTTATATTTGTTAGACTTTTTAGTATCAAAGTAAGAGCATCTTTTAATGAGAGATAACAATTTAAATGTATTAAATATTTAAAGAATTTAATTTAAGAATTAATGAAATCACTGTAAACGTTTATGTAATAAACATAAAAACTCATATATATATTAAATATTTTTTTAACTCCTTTTGGTGCAATGTTGCCAGTCAGACAATACTTCCAAAAATTTTATGAACCACTAGAACTATTAGCTTCTAAGCGTTCACCAATTTTTAGCTATCACTATTCTTAAGGTTAACGTGGGAGGGCCAGACATTGATTGTTTACATTTTAGATATAATAATTTTAATTCAATTACATTTAAGCATATCTTCAAAACAAAATACTATTACATACGTGGTATTGATTCGGTTTTAGATGACTGCCTCCGCAGTTAACCAATCGAAAGTTCTCACAAACCCGAGAGAACTTCACCTGAGTAAATAAAATGGAAATGATTTTGTGTTCCTGGGGTGGCTGGGTACCATTTGATGCACGAACCGTTACCGGTCCGCTGCCGGGGTTTGGAGACCACCGCTTCCTCCAACAAAACTATAAAGTATGCCTCTTCAATAATAATACTCCTATGTCACAAACTGCAAATTCTCCTTCAAAACTGTAAAATGGAATTCTAGACTTTTACGAATGCTCCTCATTTCATTGATCCGTCCCATTCTAACGAACGCATTATCACCCTGGTGTAACAACTCTCCATCACTCTTAGAGAAACTCAAAAGATGCCAGAATAAAACTATCCCAAAAACAACATAAGCAAGATGAGTTTAACTCTAAATTTTACAAAATGTTAGGAAATTTGCAAATACTTACAAGCTAAGCGGGATCAAATAGCATTTATGTCGTTTAAAATATTACCCCCAGATTTAGTATTAGAGTATAATAAAATCGAAAATGAAAATGTATATTCAGATATAAAAGAGCTTTTAAGTTTTCTTTCTAAGCTGTAGAGAACGCTCAATTCAGATGATTACAATAAGTGACCTTGGCAATAAATATCAATGGATCGGAAAAATCCTAGACATTATAGCCTAACCATAATAAAGAAATAAATTTTCCCCCTCTAGTAGAAAGTTAAAAATTCAATCACGTGAAAATGAAAATTCGAAATTTACTGCAACAGATTTATTGAGTTCTGAGATTAAACAGAAGAAGAAGAATAAGTCTCTGCTTTTTTTTGTGAAGAGCCGCATGATTCAGCGAATCGTTAATTAGTGATGAGTTTATTGTTAGAAGAAAAAAAAATATTTTGAAAAAAAGAGGAGGTTTCTTCCGCTGTTTAATTATGAATCATAGAGCGGATCAGTGTTATTCAAAAATTGTTTGCACATTTTGTTCGAAGCGCCATGCAACAATAATGTGTTATTTAAATCGTGGTTTAAAAGGGAATGAAACCGATAATTTTGATAATAGTAATAAACTTGTTGAACTTAACTAATAATTGTTGCTCTAATGAAGTTTATTTACAAACTTTAACATGGTCAGAATTCTAAACATTTAATAAGAATAATTATTGATTTGTGTAGTCAAAGATCATATTGCAATAAATTTATTGCTAAAACGATGAGTTTAAATTGCATTGGAGAGGAAACTGTCTCACACGGATTTTTTGGAGGAATTCAAAATACCGAACAACATAAGATGTATCGTCTTAAGTTAACTAGCCTTGATGAAAAATTCAGCTGTGAATTGGACGTGATGGATCAAAAGCAAATTTAAGCTCCTATACCTAAAATAAGTTATCCCAACTGTAAACATGAATTAACACGTTCACGCCGGGGTGACCCACCGGTGGGTCACGCTAGATTGTCTCATCGGGCGGCGCACCGGAGTAAAAACTGGTAACAAATAAATTTCATTTTTTAGTTTTTTTCCGGGAATAATAAAAATTCATAACTACCAATTGTTTTTAATGGACGCAATTTTAATATTGAATTGCTTCTTCGCCGTGATAAATTTCCTTACAGTGACAGAGATGCCAACTGCTCCGGACAAGCCAAAAAAATTAAAGAAACGGTAAATAGCTACAGAGTAAATTTTGCAAACATTTCACTTTTTTTCCTAGCTTTTCAGAAGGTATTGCATGATACGAATACTTCTAAGTGGTGAATTACATAAGTCTACGAATTATTTAGAAACAGTGGTGGATAAAAATCTACTAAATTGAATTTATTAATCCTAGAATCACAAATGATAAACTACCACTTTAAAATATATATTTGCTGTCCGGAGCAAGTTGGCATCGCTGCAGTGAATTGTTATTGCTGAGAATAGATTAACTCCTCCCGAATATTATCTAATATTGAAATAGTTCTTCTACCAGTATTTTCTCTTTTTCGCCCCGCTTGCAGGCGCAACACCAACGGCTCCTATAACTGAAAGCCTCCACACGGTTTCTTTTAAGNAAATCTCACTAATATTTGCAAATTTTGATTGTAGTTATTTACCGTTTGGCCAGAGGGGCAAACCATGCAAAATTTAGTAGATTTTTATCCACCACTATTTCCAAACAATTCGTAGGCTTATATAATTCTTCTTTTAATTAAGACACGTCATGCTAAACCTTTTTAACAGCTAGCAAAATCTCACTAATATTTGCAAATTTTGATTGTAGTTATTTACCGTTTGGCCAGAGGGGCAAACCATGCAAAATTTAGTAGATTTTTATCCACCACTATTTCCAAACAATTCGTAGGCTTATATAATTCTTCTTTTAATTAAGACACGTCATGCTAAACCTTTTTAACAGCTAGCAAAATCTCACTAATATTTGCAAATTTTGATTGTAGTTATTTACCGTTTGGCCAGAGGGGCAAACCATGCAAAATTTAGTAGATTTTTATCCACCACTATTTCCAAACAATTCGTAGGCTTATATAATTCTTCTTTTAATTAAGACACGTCATGCTAAACCTTTTTAACAGCTAGCAAAATCTCACTAATATTTGCAAATTTTGATTGTAGTTATTTACCGTTTGGCCAGAGGGGCAAACCATGCAAAATTTAGTAGATTTTTATCCACCACTATTTCCAAACAATTCGTAGGCTTATATAATTCTTCTTTTAATTAAGACACGTCATGCTAAACCTTTTTAACAGCTAGCAAAATCTCACTAATATTTGCAAATTTTGATTGTAGTTATTTACCGTTTGGCCAGAGGGGCAAACCATGCAAAATTTAGTAGATTTTTATCCACCACTATTTCCAAACAATTCGTAGGCTTATATAATTCTTCTTTTAATTAAGACACGTCATGCTAAACCTTTTTAACAGCTAGCAAAATCTCACTAATATTTGCAAATTTTGATTGTAGTTATTTACCGTTTGGCCAGAGGGGCAAACCATGCAAAATTTAGTAGATTTTTATCCACCACTATTTCCAAACAATTCGTAGGCTTATATAATTCTTCTTTTAATTAAGACACGTCATGCTAAACCTTTTTAACAGCTAGCAAAATCTCACTAATATTTGCAAATTTTGATTGTAGTTATTTACCGTTTGGCCAGAGGGGCAAACCATGCAAAATTTAGTAGATTTTTATCCACCACTATTTCCAAACAATTCGTAGGCTTATATAATTCTTCTTTTAATTAAGACACGTCATGCTAAACCTTTTTAACAGCTAGCAAAATCTCACTAATATTTGCAAATTTTGATTGTAGTTATTTACCGTTTGGCCAGAGGGGCAAACCATGCAAAATTTAGTAGATTTTTATCCACCACTATTTCCAAACAATTCGTAGGCTTATATAATTCTTCTTTTAATTAAGACACGTCATGCTAAACCTTTTTAACAGCTAGCAAAATCTCACTAATATTTGCAAATTTTGATTGTAGTTATTTACCGTTTGGCCAGAGGGGCAAGCCATGTAAAATTATCGTGGCATTTAACGTGTTAAAGGCGTATCAGGATGCATTTGATGAGTGGGGAAAAAGAGGGCCTTATAGAACAGGTTTTGTCTGATCAAAACAATATAAATAAGGCAGATTCCGCTGAATACTTCTTACCTCACAGACCAGTCATAAAAGAAAATTCAACGACTGAAATTCGTGTTTGGTGGGTCAGCTAAATCTCGTAATTCTTCATCGTTAAATGAGTGTATTGAAAAAGAGCCAAGTTTGATAGAGATAATACCATCACTTTTAGATGAGGTAAAATCGGTGTTACAGCCGATATTCGCAAAGCCTTCTTACAAATAAGCCTACAAGAAAGTGATAGGAATTTTTTGAAGTTTTAATGGTAGAGAGACGGTGACCCTCGCAAATTAACACGTTCACGCCGAGGTGACCCACCGGTGGGTCTCATCTTGGCAGCTCACCGGAGTAAAAACTGGTAACAATAAATTTCATTTTTTAGTTTTTTTTCGGGAATAATAAAAATCCTACTAAATAATAAAAAACTACCAATTGTTTTTAACGAATGCAATTTTTATATTGAATTGCTTCTTCGCCGTGATAAATTTCCTTCCAGTGAATTGTTATTGTTGAGAATAGATTAACTCCTCCCAAATATTATCTAGTATTGAAATAGTTCTTCTATCAGTATTTCTCTTTTCCCGTACCAGTATTTTCACTTTTCCCGGTGTGAACGTGTTAATTACTTACAGGCACTGTCGCGTTGTTTTTGGTGTTTCTTGCAGCCCTTTTCTGCTAGCTGCCGTTTTAAACCACCATTTGGATTACGTACCAGAAAACTTAAATCATTTGGCTAAAAGCACTGAATGTACGTAGACAATTATGAAAATTTACAGGTTACGAATTCCGAAAACGTTTAAAGTCCCGGTTTTAGGTCTTTTGTGGAACTTTTAGAACGATCCGTTATCACGTGATATTAGCAATATCAGTATTGATGATAAAAGTATAACTAAGAGGAAAATATTGTCATTGGCTCATAAGATTTGGTTCCCGGTTGGGTTTACGTGCCCAGTGACTCTAATATCGAAACTACTTCACCAAGATTGGTGGAAAGCTCAGGTCTCTTGGGATACAGAACTGCCGAAAGATATCGTTCATTAAGCAAAAATATACACAAAATCTGGTGTCACTGTGCCCTATGGAACTGGGTGGCAGTGATGTTATTGCCAATGATACTTCTCCAAATGATTTTGTCAACCCCGACCCTGCAGAAAAACTTAACTGTAATAATTAAAAATATATACACTTATAAAAAAGTACACATGACAAAATATCTAAATTTTGACACTTAAATAAGTTAATGTTCCTGAAATTTTCTTTAAACACATAACAATTAAAAAAAAATTGATTCCATTTTTATCAAAATAATTTAGTATTATTTCGACAATTGAACCATTAAAATACAAAACTGTTATCTGATATTTTTTAAACTGTTATCTGATATTTATATTTAAATAACCGAATTGGCACTCTAATTTCAGTTTTCTTAAATTTCAGGATAGTTTGACATCAATTAAATAATAAATAATTAATGTCCTAATTAACACGCGTCTACAAAGAGATACTTTCTACGAGCGTAATTAGTGAGAAAAATTGCTTTCTGTATAATACCCGTGGGAGCATTACTTTCCCCTGATTCAGGAAATAAAATGTGAAATAAATACCCCATTTTCTATTCCTAGTTCAGAAGAAACAGAACTTCTAGTGAATATATCTTTTGACAATGACCGTTAACAAATCATTTACCCGCTTAATTCGAAAGGCAGAAAGGAAGCAAACGATTATTAAATTAATGATCATTCTATCAGGATGCCCCCGATGTAATTGCCGTTGCCACTCCCCCGAATGAAATACGCGGGTTACGACGTGTTTAATTGATCGCCAGAAAAGCATTCAGCATTATCAAAGAAGGCGAATTCTCGTAACTGAATATAACATTAGAACAGTTCTCTCTTTCTCTTTTTTAATTTTTGCACTCGAAACTCATTAACTTCCTTTTTCGGTCGTACTTAGTTTTCTCATTCATAAACCGTATTTAATGGATTTTTGCGTGCAAGTAATGGCTTAACTTTTGATTCAGAAATACAAGTTTATGGATATTTCTTACAAGTGTTTTTAGTGCTTTTAAATATGGATTTCTTTAATCCATTCTTGATTACAGTTGCGAAAACATTACCCTAGCAGTAAAATAACTTTGGTCCTAATTTAATCAACATTCACGAATCTTGTCTCAATAAAGATTCAAAGAGCCGAAATTTATCAGATATGGTCCCTATATAGAATTGTCTGAATCACCCGATATTTTAGTGCAACTTTACAGCCAATATCGACTCTATACAGAATTATCAGATTATCACGATATTTTATAATCATTATTCAGTCAATATAAGCCCTATATAGGCCAATATTTTTTCACAGCATGGGGTAAATCTAGGCATCAAATTTTAACAATTTTAGATGCAAATTTTAGAGTGGTGACTTTTGATGACTCTTCAGAAGTGTCATCTGAGTATAGAGTGTTTAAATATTGTAGTCACATAATTTCAGATCAAAATTCAAACATTTGTAAATATAATATATATTATGATATCTAGTTTCATCAACAACAAAAAATAGAGAATGAAGTATTTAAGTTACCGGTCTCTTTAAAAATATTTTTTAAAAATTAAGTGGATTATTTTCCCTCAATGTGCGTTAGCCCGGGTGAAAATTCCCCTCTTTGTAATGAAGTTTGTGAAGATTGTATTTTTGGAATAAGTCGTATTACAATTATTTATGAATTAACTACATGTCTTCTAAAATCATCTTCCATTTCTAAAAAAAAAATCATAATGAGCGAAATTTAAATATCATTTAATTTTTCAGGAATACATATATTCCTAAAATAGGAGCTTTGGCAATTAATAAGTTGAACCAGTAAGGGTCAATGTGCCTATATGTATTTTACAGAAAAATAACGAATGTTCTTAAAGTCTATCTCAGAAAAACAAAACTATTATATCCGTCACCATGTTTAGTAATAAATATATTTTATATAAACCTGTGATATTTTGAAATTAAAGTGATAGCTAATACAAGAAAATCTCCAATTATTCTGTAGTATTAAAATTGTTTGTCAAATTTTCCATATGTGTTCTTTTTGTATTACTACAAAATATTGCGTTTTCGCAACAGTTGTCTAGAATGGGTTAAGTGGCTGCTTTTTGAGGCAAACGATCAGAGATTTTCCGATATCATTCGATAATATTTGTTGAAACTAAAATACGCTTTGAATTTAACTGTCTCGTACGACTAAGACAAGTACATGAAAAAAATACATACTTTAAAATTTTATAATATTAGAATATTTAGCAATTATTATTAGCAAAAATATTATACTTTTACAAAATTAATTTTAAGTATTTTCTTGAATAGAAATTAATCCTTTCATTTCTAAAATTGAAAATACCTTTTAAAGAAAAAAAAACAGATTATTATGTAAATAATTTAATACCACCTTATAATTTAAATTTTTCGCATATATAATATTTATTTTACTCTCTAGTGACTCTCAAAGCAAACTGCCTCTTTCTCATAATAAATAGCAAACTCACCTGGAATGCCCATATCAAAAATATAATACAACCACTCATCTACAACCAGAATATGTCATTAAAACTAGGAAAACTACTCTATATATCGATGGTCAGATCAATTCTCACATATGCCTCACCTGCTTGGACAGCCATACCGGAATACCGTCATTCAATAGCTCATTCAATGCCAAAGCAAAGTACTACGAAAAATCACTTGTGCCAGATGGTTCATTCAGAAATGCAAATATTCACAAATATCACTATCATCAAACTAAATAAAAGCTTTAACAAAATTCTTATCACAGATCCACGTATAACATCAGCTTCAATAACTACAATATCAAGCGTTTCCCCACGTTGACCATCAACCATCATCCAAAATTCAAGTCACACATAGTTTAGAGCAAGCTGCGCCGTTTCATATTCATTATTATTATTTATTCAAGCAAAGTGCTTGAATCCCCCTGACAGCAACCACATTGCCTGCTAACCTCAACCAAACCAAGCAAAATGACAAATACTACACAATGAATGAGATGGGCGACTAAATTTCAAAAAATGGTGTCTAATATAATTCAAAATATAGTTGAAAGAGATTAAAATTCACTATTTTTTATGCTTAAAAGTTGTTTTAATACAAGTCATAGCGTTGTTTTNTAGATTTTACCACTTTGAAAATGTCACTGGCCCACTACACCCATTCGACTGAAAAAAAACATTCTAACTACCTTTAGCTCTGGATTTTACCACTTTCAAAATGTCACTGACTCACTACATATCCACTCGACTCAGAGAAATTCTATGCGTGATTAGACCTAAATTTTACCACTTGAAAATGTCACTGATCAATTACATCCACTCGACTGAAAAATATTCTATGTCTCTTTAGCTACGGATTTTACCACTTTGAAAATGTCACTGACCCACTACATCCACTCGACTCAGAGAAATTCTGTGTCTCTTTAGACCTCAACGAAACCAAACAAAATGACAAATACTGCACGGTGAATGAAATGGGAGACAAAATTTCAAAAAATGGTGTCTAATATAATTCAAAATATAGTTGAAAAAGATTAAAATTCGCTTTTTATTTTATGCTTATTTTTTTTTCGGTTTACTAATGGGGGCAAATGCAAAGTTGTTTTAATATAACTCATAGTGGGAGTTAAGACTGAATTATTAAAAATATAATAAATAAATAAAAATAAGTTAAGTTTCTACCACTTGTCACATTTTTAGTCACCAGTGGTATCCACGTATATGTTGTTGTTACTTATGACACTCGCCAATCGTAGCAAGCCTGCTTAAAATTGGCAGAATAAAATTGGTCCCATCTGTTAAACAGGTCTCAGAGAAGGCAGAACCCTCTAATTATGTTGTCAATATAATTAATAATTTCGTGATATAAATCATAAATAAATAAGCAATTTTAATGATATTCACAGCCCTTATAAGAAAAAAATTCACCCTTTGAACTCCGATATCACCTCTGAGGCGCCATCAACAATCGCCACTCTAAATCGAAAAATTTTAATATCTTAATTAGTAACCACATTATTTTGAGAACTTTAAAAATTATATAAAAATACTGTAGTAAAAATTTTAAGTAAATTAGTGCTTATATTAGATCAAACACAGTAGTTTAAAGTACTCAGAGTTCAAAAGGTTAAAATGTATATCATTTTTGCGACAGCACTATATATTATTTCAATATGTAGTCATCCCCATTAGCCACATTATCTCAGAGGTCACCCAATTTAAGTGGCACCTTCAACGACACTACCATTTTAGCAACTCGTGTGTCAAAGGTCATTGATAACTAAGTGGCATGCTCTTTTATTTCGTAATAAGACTTCCACAAATAGAGAAATGTTCTACAATATGATACTGATATATGGTCAGCCTATCTGTTGGTGAGATAAGTAATGACCAGAGTACAGATAACAAATGAAAGCATGTTTTGTTTTTGTTGCTCTTAGTTTTTAGTGAAAGAGAAATGTTTTTGCTTTCATTTCTTAGGTTGATGTTAGGCTTTATTTTATTCTATGTCGATGTTTTATTTGATGTTATACACCAAAACTTTCTTAAAAACGAAATCCGTTGCGACAAAAATGTATCTGTTAGAATTTTTTTCTGAATTACACAAACAATATGGTAGTAGTAGTTAAAAAAATTCAGTAAAAAATGCCTATTATATTTTGTACCTCAAAAATATGTTTAAAAACGTTTAAAGCATTTGAAAAGGACAAGCAAAGGAAAGGAAATTTGGTTATAACCAATCATAACTTAGCTACAAATGTAATTATTTTTACCTTGCTCTATTTTCTAGCAGTTACATATAATCAATTTGTAATAAATGCAGAATTTGTCGGAGTGCGCAAAATAAAAAAACGGACCACCTTGTTAAACATTTTTTTTATAACCGTCGTTGAACAGCCAAAACAAATTTTATGGATTTACGACTTCTTATGTTCAACTCCGTAGCCTTGTAATTTTGAACCCAATCCAGAAGACAAGGGAACTCCTGGATCAAGTATTGGGAGAAATTTTGCCTTCGTGGAAGACTTTTTGATGGAGCTGACCCGCATTCGCGTTACATTGAGAGGAAGACCACGAGAACCTACAACGGTTAGTCTAACGGCAAGGGGACTCTAGCCCATGATCCGTCTACCACTGAGGATATTTCACGTCAGCACTGTGGTCGGTGCAAGCCGGATGCGGAATTCGTATCGACTGGGATTCGGAAATTGGAAGTGTTAAACATTTTATAATTATTAAATAGTAAATCAGTTATGATAACTTTTATGATTATATATTTTAGAATTTTCCGTAAGATATTGCAGTTTGCGACGCCGTATGGTTGACAGCACAGAATAAGCAAAGGATATTAACTTTTTTTTTCATAGATTTTGCGCAAAACTGTATCCAATCAACACATGCATTTAATATAATAAATTTTAAAAAATTAAAATATCATTAGGAATCAATTTATCGCTCAAGTACAAAAAAAACTTGTTGAATAAAAGTAATATAACACATTTTTATAAGTACCAAAAATTAAATAGAAATTTCAGAAACAAAACTGCAACTTTTTTGCTGAAATAGCAACCGAGCCTGTCAGAAATTACAAATTCTTTTTCAAAACTCTAAAACGAAACTCAGACTAAAAAGCTTACTCTACATTTCAATGATCCGCCCCATCCTCACTTACGCATCTCCAGCTGGGTGTAACATCTCCCCATCACCCCTGGAGAAACTCAAAAGTTGCCAGAATAAAATACTTCGAAAAATAAGACAAGCAAGATGGTTTATCTGAAATAAGAACGTACATCGCGATCTCAACATTGATTTCTTAGAACATCATATTGCAAAGCTAAGTTGCAATTTTTTTGCAAAAGCCATAAATTGTGATAACGCAGGATTTATTGAAATTTTTGCTTTTGACATAAAGAAGATATAAGACGTACTTTTAAAAGATACAGACAAATACTTTTGACATAAAGAAGACATAAACAATAGGCCAATGGCTGCTTATTTTTTAGCGATGTAACTTTATCTAGAATATAAAATATTTAATTTTCTTTTCATTCTAATTTGCATTCCGTTTTCCATAAAGAACCATAATAAAGTTGAAACTTCAAGACTGATGGGAAAAGAGCTGTAAGCGGTCTCAGGAACCCAGATAAATTTTGATGATCATGATGAAATGGCAACCGACGTAGTGAGTACTCAAACCTGTATATGCATGTATAACCATAAATAAAAATAAACTGAAATGGTAAAATGAGATATAATGGTATAATGATTGTGTTTAAATTTTATCCCAAGGGAATCGGTAACTAAATCTTTTTAACCAAATCTACATTGAAACAATGAAATATTTTGGGATCTTTCGATTGAATACTTTGTATACGATTTAACTTTCTATAAATGCGTAGAAACTAAATATTATTGCAACAAACTTAAGAGTTAGTGTTGCGAAGCGAGCATGAAGCAGTGCCCTTCCTCCCAAGTATTGCATATTGGATTTTGTTTTAAGAAATACACATAAATGATATTTGAAAAATTAATTCATCGGCTGAAATCTATTTATTTATAAAAAAATATTTGATAGAACTCAATCATCTAAACTTTCTTGCAGATTGTTAATTTTTCAAGCTCATAATACTAGTTCCATGTTTTGATAAAATCATGAGAGGCATTTTAACACATTGCTGACCGGTTTTTTTTTTTTTTTTTTGGTTTTTTTTTTGTAAGAACTAACGAGCGTGGTCAGTGTTTATTCTTCTCGAAGAGTGTAAAAGAAAAAAAAATCTCATAATATAAATAACTTTGTCAGGAACTTTGCACAGTTGTTATTAATCGTTTCCTGTGCAGTTGAGCCAGTCTAGCAACACTAATTCAAGAAATGTCCCAAACCACTGGAAATGTAAAACTAATTACTTTTAAATGTTTAGCAACAACTATACTTTAAGAAACTAGTCTAATTTAAGGATGAATGGGAAAAGGGCGGCCGTAAGGCCTCAGACGCCCAGTTTCACAACAACGAAAGAACGAACGATACTTTAAGAAACTAAGACCTCTAGTTGGCCGCACTTGCTAATGTTTGCTAGCTTTTTTTATCGTTATAAGTTCAAATATATCAAAGGTTCTTTCTAATGCCCTTATATATATGTTTAACTTATTTATATGTAGTGGTGGTCAAAACCATTTTAAATTTAATTTATAAAGCTAAAGAAGAAGTATGAATCCTATTACGACTTTAATATGAAATAAAATTTTACGTATAAGATAACACAAATTTGCCGTTAGAGTTACAAACGTAACGAAAACGAGCGATATATTAACGATAACCGCAATTCGAATGTGCAATACCTCTTCAACTACATTCGGTAACCGAAAGACATTATATCGCGTTCTCGATCCATATTGTAATAAAATGCATAGTTGAAGTGTTACTGAATGCACATTTTTTTTTATATTTTAATCTATTGCTGTACGTTGTTATTTTTTTAAACATAATTTTTTTAACATAAACATAAACCATGTATTTAAGAAGAAGATGCATTCTCCTAAAAAGTTTAAGTACTTGGGGCGGGGGGGGGGAATAGGGTAATATGAAGGAGACTTCAGGAAAAAGGAAAAATTGCATTAATGTTTCCCACTGTCCGGTATACCCTACGCTAATGTTTTTTAAGGATTAGTTCCATTGCCCGGTATACCCCACACTAATGTTTTTTCATATTTTTTATGTGCAAGTGCCACTTCCCGGTATACCCAAAACTAATGTTCTTTAAGGTTAATTGCCACTCCCCAGCATGGCCGACAATTTGTCCGACTGCATAATCTACACTGATGTTCTTTTAAGGTTAAGTGCTCTGCCTGGTATACATTTGCCCGGCATATCCCACATTGATTCTTTTTTAAGGTTAAGTATCACTGCTTAATGTAAAGATTTTGGTGGCTATATTTATGCAGATAGAGTTATTTTAAAGTATCCCCACATTAATTAATGCATTAAATTCGTTTTATAATGATTAATTGCTTCCTTATTATTTTCTTTATTTCTAATATTATAGAAAAATACAAAAAATCAGTTTAAATTTTTCTTTAAATCACGCAACTCTCATTAAGTAATGATGGCTGAGTAGAGAAGAGGTAGGAAATTTTCAATACAACTTTCAAGTGATGCGTAAGAGCAAAACTGAGTACAAAAATTACAATGCAGCCTCTAGAAATGTGTGGTATTTTCAGCTCGAATGGCAGCATTAAAATATGATTCCCAAAAAGTCCGTTGCAAAGCAGTTGGAAATTCTAATATACATCAAAATAGTGTTAATTTAAAACAAGTAAAATTTGCGCAAAATGATGATTTCAGGAATAGTATCAGAGTATCCTAAAACAGAGTGTTGTCACAAATAAAAACTTCTTTCAGCGGGTCTGTTAATAACAGTTCTCTTTAAAAACTGATCCCTATTCTTCAATATCAGATTTGTTGGAGAAATTGTATACTTTCGCACGCTTGCACAATCTGAATCTGGCACAAATTGGAAGAATTCAAATTGCTTAGAATAAACTTCTTCAAAGAAATACTGGAGCACCATACCACCTGCCTAATAAGTCCATCAAATACTATAATTGCATTAATCAACAAATTAAGTGCAACCTACTTTAGCAACTCGAAATACCTGACCCAGCAGGCATCAATTATATACAAGTCCCGCAAATGACTGATCGTTAAGACACGGTTCCCAGCAGATCACCGAAGTCAAGCATCACTGGCTGCGGCCAGTGTGCGGGTAGGTGACCACTTGGATCGGTCTGCGTAGGGACCGAGGGTGTGCGATATTGGTTCTCGTTAAACTATTCTACAGTAAAGTGCTCGACTTCGCGTACAGGTCGTTGGGCTACCGAAGCAGGGGTGCCATCCCCTCAGCAGAGGATCAAAATTGCGATGTCTTGTCTTCGGATCATCCTCAGGGATGCTTTCCAGACCGTCGCCAATAGCCCATTGTGCAGCTCTAGCGCGACGTAAATTAACTACAGCAACAACAAATCAATTATATGCAAAATAGATATAGCTCCTCATAGATATGAAAATATCTCCTCATAGATATGAAGGACTACAACCCAATCATTTCTTTCCTCCTCTTCGACGGAATTCTCTCAAAATATTATATGTGACCCCACTCCCTTCGATAAATTTGGATTGTCCCAGAGAAAGGAAATGACCAAAGGCGATCCCTCACTCGAAAGTATTCCACCCCAAGAATTTCTACCTAACTTTCCCCTCAGATAGAAGTAGGACATTAAGTACAAATTTTTAGTCTGCCACAGTTTCTGTTATTCTCCCACTCTAATTTGCTAACTGTACACTGCGACTATTCCAGTCGCCCTAGGGCAGTGGTCCCCAACCTTTTTGTACCTAAGAGCAAATACTAGAATATCGGTCGAATGGCGGGTACCATTTATTTTTTCAAGATAAATTTATAGTTGATAGACGTAAGTAATAATACACACTACATATAATGCACAAAAATTAAATTTAACATATGAATATAATTAGTGTTGATATTCTTGAGTGAAATAAATGATTACTAAGTTACTTTCAAAACATACGAAATATAAAAATTATTTATAAAATACAGTCAATGTGGTCTTTGGCATTGCATTTCGCTGGCCACCGCTTCATAATTGGGAGAAAATGATGAAATTCCTGCTCGTAAGCAATCGTCAAGATGATCATCTGTAAGTAGGGATCTATATATTTTGATTTTATCATATTCACTGTCAAAAACAATGATTCGCACAAGTATGTGGAACCAAGAAACGACTTATGTGCTTCTCTTTTTAAGAAAGGAATTTGTTCCTTCAACTATATTCCAGAATTTCTCATCTGACATAATAGTTTTGAGGATAATGTCATTCTGATGATTCACAATTTCTATCTCCACTTCTTCTCGCCTTACTTGAAGAAATTCTGAAATGTTTGTTGCTATTAAAGTTACGTTTATTTGGTTGGTAAAAGGATTAACAAAAAAGGTTATCAAAGGCTCGATGATAATTAATTTTTGAGAGTTCTTTTCAAATTGATCTTTAAGCAATTGGAGGTTGATGACAAATGTCGATAAGTTAATTTCAATGTCACCTATAATTTTTTTCAAGTTTGGAAAATTCACAAGAGACTTCATTTTCGAATGTGATATCCACAAAACTAGCTTAACTCTGAACGAGTTTATAGCATCTATCATTTTTGCTTAATGTTTGTCCTTTCCCTGCTGCTCCAAGTTTAAATTATTTAGCTTTTCCACTATGTCCGTTATGAAAGACAAATCTGATAGCCAAAGAGGACCTCTTAGTTCTAAAAATGCTTGATTTTTGTCTGCAAGAAAATTTTTTATTTCTTCAATTAAATGTAGAAATCTATCAAGTACTTTGCCTTTACTGAGCCAGAGTACTTCAGTATGTATTTGCATAGCATAAAATTTGCATAGAATTTAATGAGAAAATGGAAAACTGAAATATTTCATCGTTGGGCACAAGCAGCGGGCGCACATCGACCGATCGACGGGCGCCATGGTGCCCGCGGGCATAGGGTTGGGGACCCCTGAGGGCATCATCACATATGAAGATATGTTTATCTTAAGCCTAAGCCTGGAGAAATTGTATCTTAAAAATTAGTTAACTCCTTGAAAATCATCAAATTTGGAATAAAAAAGCAAAAAAAATTTCGTGAACGGTAAATACCCTGTTAGAGATTGTAATATGTTTTTATAGTTGGTGTCACGTGACTCTGACTGCTGCTGCTTTCATTTAATTTTTATTCTTTAACTTTGGTTTTTATGTTGGCAACCTTCTTGAAATGTTTTGTGTTGATTATTTAGTGTTCGAATTAGTTAGGTTTTGAAAATATCACTAAATTGAGATTGCTTTAGAATTAATAAATGTTTATTAAGTTTTAATTTGTATCTGTTTATTCATCTGTAGAACTAGTAGTTCATTTGAATAACATTAAAAAGGCGTCCGTGAAATTTATTTGTTTGCTGCAATTTACATTTTCTGGCGTCCGTGACAGGACATTTTTTCCGTTTCGAAACAATGTTTCAAGCAGCAAAAGGATTTAAAAAAGAAGATTTGTCGTTCGTCGCTGAAGAAATTGGCGCAACATTACCACAAAAGGTCACAATATCGGAACTGAAAGAAGCAATTTTGAAAAGTAAGCAGTATTCCGAAGATCCACAGTTTGTTGAAGATATTTTGGTAACAACTGTTAGTGACCGGAAGCATAAAGAATTGGCAGAGGCGGATCAAAAACGATTAGAATATGAAGAAAAGCAAAAACAGTTAGAATGTGATGAAAAGCAAAAGCAATATGAAGAACGGGAAAGAATAAGATTACATGAACTGGAGTTGGCGCGAATTCAAGTAAACTCGCCAGTGGCAATAGCAGGTGAGTCCGAAAATTCTATGATTACTAGTGCTAGGAGGAAATTTAATTTACCCAAATTAGAGTTTCGACAATTCAGTGGGGATATCAAGGAATGGTTACCTTTTTGGAGCCAATTCCAACAGATTCATCAAGATGTAGATATTGCTCCCGAAAATAAATTTCAGTACCTTATTCAAGCTACTGTAAGCGGATCTAGAGCGCGAGAAGTTGTAGAGAGCTTTCCGCCAACCGGAGCTAACTACGCCAAGGTAATTGATAGTCTGAAAGCTCGGTTTGGAAGAGATGAACTTTTGGTAGAAGTTTATGTTCGCGAACTATTAAGATTAATANGGATTCGAACCCGGTTCGCCTCATAGGAAGTGTGAAACATTTTATAATTATAAAATAGTAAATCAGTTATTTTAACTTTTATGATTATATAGTTTAGAATTTTCCGTTAGATATCGCAGTTTGCGACGCTGCATGGCTGACAGCACAGAGTGGGCAAAGGATTTTAACTTTTTCTATAGATTTTGTGCAAAACTGTATCCAATCAACATATGCATTCAAAATAATAAATAAAAGAAATTAAAATATCAATAGGAATCAATTTATGGCACAAGTACAAAAAAATCTCTTGAATAAAAAGAATTCAACAAATTTTGATAGCTACCAAAAGTTAAATAAAAATTTTAGAAACAAAACTGCAGCTTTAGCTGAAACAGCAACCTAGCTTGTCAGAAATTGCAAATTCTTCTTCAAAACTCTAAAATGAAACTCAGACTAAAACGCTTACTTTACATTTCAATGATCCGCCCCATCCTCACTTACGCATCTCCAGCTGGGTGTAACATCTCCCCATCATTCCTAGAGAAACTCAAAAGATTCCAGAATAAAATACTTCGAAAAATAAGACAAGCAAGATGGTTTATCTGAAATAAGAACGTACATCGCGATCTCAACATTGATGTCTTAGACCATCATATTTCAAAGCTAAATTGAAATTTTTTGGAAAAAGCCATAAATTGTGATAACGCAGGATTTATTGAAATATTTGCTTTTGACATAAAGAAGATATAAGAAGCGTACTTTAGAAGATACAGACAAATACTTTTGACATAAAGAAGACATAAAACAGAGGCCAATGGCTGCTTATTTTTGTAGCGATGTAACTTTATCTAGAATACAAAATATTTAATTTTCTTTTCATTCTAATTTGCATTCCATTTTCCATAAAGAACCATAATAAAGTTAAAACTTCAAGATTGGTGGGAAGAGAGCCGTAAACGGCCTCAGGAACCCAGATAAGTTTTGATGATGATGATGAAATTTTAACTGACGTAGTGAGTACTCAAACTTGTTTATGCATGTGTAACGAAAAATAAAAATAAACTAAAATGGTAAACGAGTAAAATGATTTGGTTTAAATTTTATTCCACTTGAATCGGTAACTAAATCTGTGTAATCAAACCTACATTAAAACAATGAAACATTTTGGGATCCTTCGAATGAATAATTTGTGTAATGATATAACAATCTATTCATTGTTTAGAAACAAAAAATAATTGTAGCAATCTTATGAGTTGGTGTTGCGAAGCGAGCAGGAAGCAGTGCTCTTCCTCCCAAGTATTGCATATAGCATTTTGTTTTAAGAAATGCACATATATGATATTTAAAACATTTATTCATCTTTTGAAATCCCTTTAATTATAAGAAAATATGTGATAGAACTCAATCATCAAAACTTTCTTCCAGATTGTTTATTTTTCAAGCTGTCATTTTTGCTGTACGTTGTTATTTTTTTTAAACATCCATGTATTTAAGGAGAAGATGCATTCTACTAAAACGTTTAGGGCCTGCTTTCCAACTTTGGTACTTGGGGGGCATAATAGGGTAATATGAAGGAGATATCAGAAAAAAGGAAAAAATTCATTGATGTTTCCCACTGCCCGGTATACCTTACGTTAATGTTTTTAAGGCTTAGTTCCATTTCCCGGTATACCCCATACTAATGTTTGTTTTTTTATGTTCAAGTGCCACTACCCGGTATACCCAAAACTGATGTTCTTTAAGGTTAATTGCCACTCCCCAGTATGACCGACCGTCTGTCCGACCGCATTACCTACACTGATGTATTTTAAGGTTAAGTGCCCTGCCTGGTACACATTTACCCGGCGTATTCTACATTGATTCTTTTTTAGGGTTAAATACCACTGCTCGGTATAAAGATTTTAGGGACTATATTTACACAGGTAGAATTATTTTAAAATATCATCACATTAATTAAATGCATTAAACTCATTTCATAATGATTAATTGCTTCCTTATTATTTTCTTTATTTTTAATATCATGGAAAAATTCAGAAAATCAGTTAAAAAATTTTCTTCAAATCATGCAACTCTCATTAAGTAATGATGACTGAGTAGAGAAGAGGTAGGAAATTTTCAATACAACTTTCAAGTGATGCGTAGGCGCAAAACTGCGTACCAAGATTACAATGCAGCCTCTGGAAATGTGTAGTATTTTCAGCTCGAATGGGACCATTAAAATATGATTACAGAAAAAAAAACTGAGTCCGTCACAAAGCAGTTTGAAATTCTAAAATACATCCAATCAAGTCCACTTGAAAGTGGAAATTAAAAATTTAAGCAAAAAGATGATTTTAGAAACAGTATCAGAGTATCCTAAAACAGAGTGTCGTCACAAATAAAAAAACCTCTTTTAGTGGGTCTGTTAATTACAGTTCTCTTTAAAAACTAATTCCTGTACTTCAATATGAGATTTGTTGGAGAAATTGTATACTTTCGCATGCTTGCACAGCCTGAATCTTGCACAAATTAGAAAAATTCAAATCGTACAGAATAAGCTTCATCAAAGAAATTCTGGAGCACTATACCACCTGCCTAATAAGTCCATCAAATACTATAATTGCCTTAATCAACAAATTAAGCGCAACCTACTTCAGCAACTCGAAATACCTGACCCAGCAGGCTTCAATTATATACAAGTCCCGCAGTGGACTAATCGTTAAGACAAGGTTCCAAGCAGATCACCGAAGTCAAGCATCACTGGCTGCGGTCAGTGTGCGGATGGGTGACCACTTGGATCAGTCTGAGTAGGGACCGAAGGTGTGCGATATTGGTCCTCGTTAAACTATTCTGCAGTAAAGTGCTCGACTTCACGTGCAGGTCGTTAGGATACCGAAACAGGGGTGCCATCCCCTCTGCAGAGGATCAAAATTGTGATGGCTTATCTTCGGATCATCCTCAGGGATGCTTCGCAGACCATCGCCAATTGCCCATTGTGCAGCTCTAGTTAACTACAACAACAACAAATCAATTATATACAAAATAGATATAGCTTCTGATAGATAAGAAAATAGCTCCTCATAGATATGAAAATATCTCCTCATAGATATGAAGGACTACAACCCAATCATTTATTTCCTCCTCTTTGACGGAATTCTCTCAAAATATTATATGTGACCCCACTCCCTTCGATAAATTTGGATTCTCC
>NC_092212.1:47222550-47234607 GCF_043381705.1 Parasteatoda tepidariorum | reverse complement strand
TAATAAATATTAAGGTTTTTTTCCTTTACCATGTCAATTTTTGTCGCGTATTATGCTTAAACTTGCTTTTCACTTTGTTCTATTCAACGTTTTTACAATTCATTCCCCTGTAATTCATTTCGGCTTACCGACGGTCCGTAGCATATGAAAGCGACAGTTATTTTACATGTTTGATGAAATACTTGAGTCCGCATGTGCGTTCTACTGAACTGGGTTCGGTGAGATTATAGCTCTCTCATGTGCAACTCTGCTGCATTTTGCAACGTGTTCTCAATTTCAGGCTTCATTTTCCACTCTCTGATATCGAACCGAAAAATCTTTCGTTCTTTTTATGGTAGCTAATATAATCAAGAAAAAAGTAAAATTTCTTTGTCAGAAACTAGTTATTTTCTCTTGATCATCTAAAGTCTTTGAAGATTATTTTGCGTTTTGTTAATGTATATAGTGCTTAAAAATGTTATTTGAGTACTTACAAAGTACTTATATTTTGTTAAAAGATTTGGCTGTGTGCCTTGCATTATTGGTTGCTTTCTTGAATATTTAAATAAGTATTAATTACTAACACATAATGAAGCGAACCTCATTTATAGAAATCCGTTTTGTTATAAAACGTTCAGTTTATTTTCATTCAGAACTATCTTTTATGAACGAAATGCCTATTAATGTTCGAAATCATGAGTAAACATAATGCATAACGTTTCAAGTATGTTTAATGTCAATCGTAACTGAAAGATATTGCAGTTTTTCTCTTTTGGTGACTATAAAAATCCCTAAAATTCCCTATGTGCAAAATAGTTATTGCATTAATCAATCACGAATTTTGTTATTTCGTAAAATCTGCTGAATTCTTTCCTATTGATGTTGAAAGCTATGCAATTATTTCTTTGTAATCAGATATTCAACAATGGAACTAACCCGTATTTGCGTTACATGGAGAAGAAAACCTCCCACGGTTAGCCTGACGGCAAGGGGACTCTAACCTATGATCTGTCTACCATTGAGGATATTTCAAGTCAGCACTGTGATCGGTGCAAGCCGGATGCGGAATTCGTATCGACTGGGATTCGAACTCGGTTCGCCTCGTTGGAAGGTGAACGCTCTATCCTCTGAGCCATCACGGCTGAAGCTCGTCGTTTCATTTTATTTTGTAACTGTCGTTGAACAACCAACCTAATTTCATGGGTTTACGACTACTAATGTTCAACTCCGTAGCCTTGTAATTTTGAACCAATCCAGAAGACAAGGAAACTCCTGGATCAGTAACCCTAGAGGTATTGATTTGTTATTGGAACATAGAGGACTTTGAGACTCGACAGATTTAGCGTGCACCAGTCACCATTTACTACACGGGGAGTCTTCCACCGGCGAGGATCGAACCCACGACCTCTTGGACTTGAACCCAGCGCCCTACCAACCAGGCTATCCCAGCCCAAGCTCGCCATTTGTGATTGTTTGCTTGTTTCCTGAGTTAATAATCGAAAAAGAATCTCTCATAATGTTTAAAAATTTCTGTTTCATTTCAGAACTGGCCCACTAAAGGAATATTTGAATGTTTGATTTTATGACTTAATTTATTTTTTGATTTAATATTCAGCATAAGCATTATTACATAATTATATATCATTTTATTTCTGGAACAATTTATATCTGCCTTCAAGGGTTTAAACTTATTGGAATCTCTAAACCATACGGATGAGTAATCAAGCAAAAATGAGAAATTTAATAATTCATATACACGCATAAAAATTTATTCCTCTCTTTGTTTTATTGAGATGAATGTAAACAGATAAATGATGTTATAAATAGTACACTCTCAGAATATTTGTCTAAACGTTGAACCATAGTATAAGCGCATTGAACCAGACTATTTAAAAAATTTGCTGCAATTTTAATACGGTATTGAATTAAAAAGCGTTTCCATTCAGGTTGAAATACTGTATCGTGTAATGAAATTTAAGAACGATTTATTTGCGCATGATATGATTTGTTTTGGCGCAGTATTTTAGTTGCATAAAATATGAATGATGCTATGGCTCAACGAGAGGTAGTATTTCCAACAGTTGAAAGAAATTAAAATTTATTCAAACTTCATTACTTTTTCTGTAAGCAAAATACCAATGGAAAAATAAGTTTTGAGGAATTTACGTTTTTACAATGTTGAATAATATACTGTGGCTTAATATATATTACCAATCAATATATATGTGATTTAATATGTTATGATAATCAATATATATCTGGCTCAATATGTAATAACAATCAGTATATATACACTGAAGAGCCATTACATTATGACCTCCCTGCTAACAACATGTAGGATCCCCTTTAGCCCTCAAAACTGCTAGCACCCGCCGTGGCATTGATTCCACAAGGTGCTGATAGGTAGTCTGAGGTATCTGGTACCAAGCGCTCACCAACTGGTCCTGCAATTCCCTCACATTGCGAGGGGGGAGCGTGGCTGCACGAATTTGGTTTTCCAAGTAGGACCACAAATGCTCTATTGAATTAAGGTCAGGTGAATTTGGGAGCCAAGACGTGACTTGAAAGTCACTGAAATGTTCCTCGAACCAATCCATGACGATTCGACCCTTATGACATGGAGCATTTTCCTGTTGGTAAACACCATTCCCCGTAGGAAACACTGTTGCCATAAATGGGTGAACCTGGTCTGCAACTATGTTCAAGTAGCTTACAGGCGTCAGAGATTGCATTATGAGGATTATGGGTCCTAATGTGCCCCGTGAAAACATTGTTCCTGGGCGAGAAAACCTGGGCGAGCCCATTGTTATAGATGGAGGGTGGTCATAACGTAATGGCTCTTCGATGTATATACTATTTAATGTGTAACAAGAATAAATTTATATATGTGGCTTAATATGTCATAAAAATCAATATATGATGTGTAATAACAATCATTATGACTATGGTTTAATATGTAATAACAATTAATGTCAAAATTTCACCAAAAGATTATTTTTATGTGATTGGTTAAGAAATTCCTTAAATTTAACAAAGAAAAAAACCGCAGCTTGTCTCTAAAGGAATGAACAGAAAATCTTTGAGGGATTAACATAAAAGTTTCACGTTTCAATATTTTCCTTTTAGAAATATGAAAATTAACCCCAAATACTTTGAAACATTGGCATGGCTTATTTTTGCTTCAGGACACAGTTGAAATAATTATGCAGCATTAATGAGCTTGAAGTATAAGACAATACGACTTCTGCGTGAATGCCTCACAATTTTTAATCATTTATTTCCAGATTCTTCGATTCATGAATGACAATAATCTGAATGGTAAGAAGGAACGGATTTTGGGTGATTACATCGTCCAGCAGGGTCTACTGAATGAAGCGATGAGAGACGAGATCATCTGCCAACTTTGCAATCAAACGTGGAAGAACGATAATGATGCTAATAATGAAAGAGCTTGGATTCTTATGGCTAATTGTCTAAGTTGTTTCACACCATCCAAACACCTCTACAAATATTTGCTCAAGTAAGTTGCATTTCAAAAACTACAACTCGTGCTGGTTTGACAGGAAGTATGCTCTGACAGTTGATAATTTACTTTTTTTTTGGACAAAATTCTAAATCGAGATGTTTGAGATGGCATCACTGTTACGGCATTATATGCTGTGGGCCAACTATCAATGATAAATCTATGCCAGGGGTGACCAAACTCCTTAATAGTCTAGCCATTTTTCAAAATTTGAAATTTTTTACGAGCCGCAATTAAATACGTTTTTAAAAGGTATCCAAACACCTCTACAAATATTTGCTCAAGTAAGTTGAATTTCAAAAACTACAACTCGTGCTGGTTTGACAAGAAGTATCTTCTGAATGTTGATAAATTTTTTTATTTAGCAAAATTCTAAGTAGAGATGTTTGAGATGGCATCACTGTTACGGCATTATATGCTGTGGGCCAACTATCAATGATAAATCTATGCCAGGGGTGACCAAACTCCTTGATAGTCGAGCCACTTTTCAAAATATGAAATTTTTTACGAGCCACAATTAAATACGTTTTTAAAAGGTATGCAAAAGAGGTATTAAATTTTTTTTACATAAATTATATTTTTTGAAAACATATAAGTAAAAGTACAAAATATGTGTAGTGAACTTAAATATTAAAAATTAAGCGCATTTATTTCACTTTTCTTCATAATTCTTTAAAATTTGGTGAGTAATTGGTGAAAGCACTTCCCAGTAATTCTTTGAGATGCTGGTTAGTTAATACTGATCGGTGTTTGGATTTCCCGAATTATAAAGTGGAATAAAAGGATTCACATAAGTACGTTGTTCCGAATATTGAAATAATTCGACTAGCAGCCTTTTTTAATTCGGGATACTTCGATTCTGGTACAAATTTCCAAAATTTCGTAAACGACGTCGACTTATATTTTAATTGAAGAGCTTGATTAATTCTAATTCTTCTGATTCTTATTCTTTCATATTTGTTCTCAGTGATTTAAAAGATATTTTGAAACACATACGGAACGGTAATAATTTTTTAAAATATAATAGCACAAAAATGAAAAGGGAGCTCAGGTATATTTATCGAGAGCCACAAATAATCCTTCAAAGAGCCGCAGGTTGGCCACCACTTTTTGTCTCGTTAACTTTTTGTCACAATTAGATGAAAAATTACTTGTTGATTGTGTTTTAATTATGTTGAAGATCTTCCATAAAGAATCTTACTAAGTTAGGAAACAAAATACAATGAGAATTTAATTTTTTTTTCTTACAACGTTTCAGTTGGAAATGAAATAGTGTGAACCCTTAGTAGTTACCCTTAACAACAGCAGTATTATGACTTCTGTGAGTTAAATCATCTAGTTCAGTTCCAGAGTTGTTTTTCATGGGAATAGGTCATAGTTTATGAAAATAGCGTTTTCGTTCGTAGGTCTTAATGTAAATAGCGTCTCAGTCATAAAACCTGAATAAGAAAAGTAATATGACTGAAAATTAAAGACGTACTGTTTTACTGTAGATTATTTAAGCCATTCATAATTATGCTTAATCTTTAGTTTAAGATCCCTTATCTGTAAGCCACCTGCATTGATCATGGAAAAATTATCTTAGGCAATCAAACAGGTTTTGATGTTTTCAGCATTAACTCCTTCAGTATGGATTCGTTAGATTTCGACATTTCCCTCTCTTAAATATTAATTTTCGATTTTTATTGTGTGTACTTTTTTGATTTTATTTTCACAAGTGCAGACCAAAAGGGGGGAGGTGGAGGAGAACTGTTTATGTCCGTAAAAGCTGAATCTGAGTAAAAAACGAATTTGAGGCAGACATGGGCCGTTTTTATCCAACATGGCTCATTTTTACTATGCAATAACTCTAACTAGGAACTGATTTTTTACTTTATTGATTTGTCAAAAGTTAGGAAATATCAAAATGCAACAGAAAACGATTAAATTGTCATTTTTGTGCAAAACTAACATAAATCATTCTTCCTCCTTGATATTCAATTATTCTAAAAACACATATTAGGGTTAATCATAACGGAACATCGTGCATTTAAAACAATACAAAAAATTTATTAAAAAAATGAAATAATTATTAATCACCGTTTTATTTGTTTTGTTTGGTAAAAAACATGCTTTTCCTATCCATGTGTTTTTTGTTCTATTTATTATTCCATTCTATAGCTTGAATCCGCTTAATCTATATGATAATTTTCAATTAATCTACATGATATGAGAATGGAACAAAAATCGTAGCGCTGCACTGGGTGACTAACATGTATACACAGCCGTTTCCAGCTTGCAGGTGCTGCAGCTTTTGTCTCCGGAAATTCTCGTGTCTGTGTTAGAAATAATTCTCTACAAGGATTCGAGAATGATAATTTTCTTCATGAACGTTAAAGGTTGTTTTGTATTATGTAGAGAGAGACTCACCTAATTGATTCATTGATTGTTTGTGAACAGGTACGTGTCCGACCACGCTCATGACGGATACAAGGCACATTGCCAAAGAAAACTCCTGCAGGGTCAAAAGCTTGATCCAGAAGGTCGAAGGACTTATCCACCTAGTCTTTTGGAATGGAAGTCTAACACCCGCAGGACGAATATGGCTCTGGAAGCTAAGTTTTCCGACGGTGAGTGCATTTGATTTATCCTAATACAGTTTAACCTCGCTATAATGAACTCTGGATATAAAGAACACTCTGTTGCAGTGAATGTTTTTTGTATTTCCATCCGAAACATTATCAGAGATGCCAACTTGTTCCGGACAGCGAATAAATATTTTAGAGTTGTAGTTTATTAATTGTGATTCTTGGTTTAATAAATTCAATTTATTAGGTTTTTATCCACCACTATTTTTAAATAATTTGAAGGCTTATATAATTCACCACTCTGTAGTAGTTAAGTATATTAAACCATAAAAAAAGTAAGCAAAATTAATCAAGTATTTGCAAATTTTAGTTTGTAGTTATTTACCATTTTTTAAATTATTTTGGCATGGCCGGAGCATTTGGCATCTCTGCATTATTTAACTAACGTTTCACCCGATAATAGCAGAGATGCCAACTGCTCGGGACACGCCAAAATGAATATTAAAAAAAGGTAAATAACTTTATGGTAAATTTTGCCAATATTTGACTATTTTTGCTTGCTTCTTAAAAGGTATAGCACGACTTAAGTACTGTAAGTGGTGAATTATATAAGTCTACGAATTATTTAGAAATAGTGGTGGATAAAAATCTACTAAATTTAATTTATTAAATCAAGAATCACAATTGATAAACTACCACTTTAAAATATAGATTTGCTGCCCGGGACAAGTTGGCATCTCTGTAATAGAAAGCAGTTGAGAAATTTGTATTTGTTTCGTTTATAGTTAACTGAAATTTCTTTATAGGAGTTATTTAAGTAAATGATACAATTTTTTTAGTCTATGCATGCGATAAGTTCAGAAGTATATATAATTATTACTTTTAAGTAAAAATGAAGTAATACACATCATGAAGGAGTGCTTAAAGTGAGTTATTTCATTAAATTTAATATTGCGAATGTTTCCATAAACGGAAAAAGGTAATTAGTTGCGCATTATTTCTAACTTCTAATTTCGTCAAAAAGGATGGAAATCAGATAACTAAACATCTTAAAAAATCGTTATCGGAAGACAAAGACTTCGTTATATGGAGAATATTTTGAACGTTATTTAACGCTCGAAAAAAATTTTTATTATGGGAAGAAATTCCCAGTAAGGAAACTTTATAAGAATGAGACTCTGGATGTTTAGTTACTAAATAATTTATAATGGAAATTATGAGTTGCTATAATCTATTCCAATAATGCTACTGAGTATTTTTTAAAAAGTAAACCATCATTTATAGTAGATTTATTGCTGCTTGCTTCCTCAAATAGTTCACTAAATCGGGGTCAGACTGCATATTGTTATAAATTTTGGTGCGAGTTAAACTAAACTATTCAGTAAATTTCATTCAACATATGGTGCTAAATGAAAACATATCTGACTTCATGGACTTGAACCCATGTTTACTTAATCTCAACTTTAATACAAACAAACTTCCATTTATATTATTACACTCAATTTAAGTTGCAGCAAATTTAAAAGAAATGTTGAATGTTGAACTGATTATTTTGAGATAATAGTAAATGTTGTCGTAGTGCGTGCTCTCCAAATTCTGATATTAATTTCAGCTATATTAATTATTTTTTTTAAAAGAATGGCTTGTATATAAATAGTGTAAATTTTAAGATGAATACTCGGATGATGAATTCCTATTTTGGTGTCTCTGGTTTGACTATATTTATGCAATGCGCATATAAAATGCTCCATTGTAAAAGATCCCAGCATAGCTCTGTTTGGAACTATAAAGAGATTCACGACCATATATAGTATGGGTTTAAATGTGTTGTTTGGAATTTTTAAACTGATTTTAAATGTATTATGTATGCTAAACGAATTAATGTTTCCGCGACTATTATTAAGCTAACGAACTTTATTTTACTCAGTCAAGTTTAAAGCAAAATTAATAGCTAAATTTAGAAAAATCAGAATAATTTTCTTCAAATACTAGTTGCCATTTTCCATTTTAAGAACACTATCACTATCCTGAATAATCAGAACTGAGCTACGACCCTTTTATACGATTCTATGGTCCTCTCCACCCTTTTCCCGTGTTGGTTTGCTTCTTGGTATCTTATATTATATTTATTTTTGTTTCAAAGTACTAAAAACATGGTTTTTAGTACTTTGAAGTCACAACTGCAGTCTTACATTTTGTATAGAGCTCATGTTTCAGTGGATAAACATAGATTCCCTGACCTAGAGTTGTTCCAGTGATTTTTTTTTTTTTTTTTTTTTTNTTTTTGAATTTTTGCTCTAAACTTAATTTGTTTATTCGTCAGACACTCGTAAGACAACATCGTTTAAGGGGACACTTCACGATGGAAAACCCAAAAATCGACCAAATTATACTTTTTTCAATTTTTGTTTCAAAAAATAATACTTATAACTAGCTACAATTTAAAAGAAAAATTTTTCAATTTCATTCATTTTTTGCAAAGTTATAAGCATTTCAAGATTTGTAAACAAGGTTATGTAAACTGTCTGTTTTTATAGTTAAACTGTTTTTTCTCAATGTTGTTTTTTACGATAATATTCAAACTTCGAAAAGTTCCTTGCGCATGAGTTTTGAATAAATCTTTATTTTTTTCTCATATATATGATTGGTCTAATGTTCCGTAACCAATGTGATATAAATAAAAGCTGAATACTCACTGAATATTTTTTAAATTACTTTAAATTGTTATTTAAATTTCAATTTTTAAAAATTATATAAAGACTATGATATTTTGATTTTTTATTTGTTTAAAATTAAGTGCTAAGTTGTTCAAACATATCCAATTTTATTTATACTTATTCAAACTGTAATATAAATGAGTTTCATACAGCTACGATAAAAACTCATGCGCAGGAAACATTTTGAAATATTGGAACATTTAGTAATTTAACTTGCGGATAAATTATTAAAAAAATTATAACTTTTCAACAAATTAATATTTTTGCTTCAAATTTTGGGAATATCTTTCTAAATGCTTTATTCACAATCTATGAAATTTTCATTAAAATTGGTTGATATTTAAAAAAAATCATTTTGAACCTGAAGTGTCCCCTTAACCTGCTTACCTGTAGCTCGTGCTGTCGCTTACGTTTGACGCATTATAACTGATTCGACATTCTATATCGTTGATGTTTGGAGCATTATATCAGATTTAATGTGACATGTCACTTATGTTTAACTCATTATAACAGATTCAATACGTAATGTCAGTTACGTTTGGCGCATTATAACCTATTCAATATGTTATATCGTTGATGTTTGACGCATTATAACCGATTTAATATGTCAAGTCGCCTATGTTTAACTCATTATAACAGATTCAATACGTAATGTCAGTTACGTTTGGTGCATTATAACCTATTCAATATGCAATATCATTGATGTTTGGTGCTTTATAACAGATTTAATGTGATTATGTCATTATGTTTAACGCATTATAACCAACTCAATACGTAATAAGTTATTTGCCTCATTATGACAGATTCAATATGTAATATTGTTGATGTTTGGCATATTATAACCGCTATAATAAGTCATGTCGTTTGTTTGACGCATTATAACCGATTCAGTACGTAATGTCAATTACGTTTAGCACATTATAACCGATTCGACATGTATTATTCTTGTTGTTTCGTGCATTATAACCGATTTAATATGTCATGTCACTATGTTTAACGCATTATAACCGATTCAATACGTAATATTACTTACGTTTCGCTTGTTATAATTGATTCAGGACACAATATTGTTTAGGTTTGGAGCAATGTAACTGATTCAGGACGCAACATCGCTTAGGTTTGTAACAACATTACCTGATTCCGGCTTGTAAGACAATAACCCTTATTTCAACGTTGCTTAGTCACGATTAGGAACATCTTAAATACATTAGAAAATTCAAAATTCACGAATTCCTTTTTCAAGCATCCATACCGAACGGATTAATTCAAACTTTTGAACTATTCTGGAATTGGAGAGTTGGAGAGATTGTACCTTACACCCGTATTCTAAATTTCAGAACACTAGCTCAAACAGTTCTGGAGTTATTAAATAGAGAGACACACGCCGAACTCTTCTTTTCATTACCATTGATATTTAATTCTTTTAATATACGATAGTCATGAAAGTATTAAGAAAAACAGAATCGAATGTTGTGTCCATTTTTTATAAAACATGAACATGATCACTGTGTATTGTAGTACTCTTTTTGACGTTGAGGAAAAACTAATAATTCCAATGCTTCTCTCAAACATTGCAGCCGTTAGTCACGCAATGTTTAACCATGAACTCGAGCAGAAATGCGAATGACTCATCCTAGTGTTTATAATATGTATTAATTTTTGTTATTTTTCTGTTTTAGGCGGCAGTATGTACGGCCCTGTGGAGTCTCTCACCACTGGAGAAGAATTTGCAGCCTCTTTGCTTAAAGCCAGGTGATATTTCACATCTACATGAACTACTCGATGTCACTTATTTGTTGCCAAATAATGATTATGTTTTGTATATTTGCAATTTAAACCAAGCGTGTTATTTCGTATATCGTGGTACCATGTAGCTAAATAAATATTTTGGAGGATGTATTTTATGTAACAGCAAAACAACAATGATTATTACTTCCGAAAATTGTACTTCTGAATATTTGCAATTTAAACAAAGCTTGTTATTTCCGTTTTTCGTGATCTTTTTCTTTTTTTAAAGTTCCGAGAGCATTTTTGGTGAATGTATGTTATTTAATAGCAAAACAACAACGTATTTCCATGTATTAAAAATAAACAAAGCTTGTTATTTTCGTAGTACTAGTTCAGTAATTATTTGCAATCCGAATATTTTTTTGCAATTTAAACAAAGCTTGTTATTTCCGTTTTTCGTGATTCTTTTTTTTTTTTTTTTTTTTTTTTTTTTTTNTCAGATTTTTTTTTTTTTTTTTAAGTTGTGCTATTCGTTATTTCGTTTTCGTGATTTTTTTTTTCGTTGCACCATGAAGTTCGTTGAACATTTTTGGTGAATGTATGTTATTTAATAGCAAAACAACAACGATTTTTACTTTCGAAAATTGTATTTCCATGTATTAAAAATAAACAAAGCTTGTTATTTTCGTAGTACTAGTTCAGTAATTATTTGCAATCCGAATATTTTTTGCAATTTAAACAAAGCTTGTTATTTCCGTTTTTCGTGATCTTTTTCTTTTTTTAAAGTTCCGAGAGCATTTTTGGTGAATGTATGTTATTTAATAGCAAAACAACAACGTTTTTTACTTTCGAAAATTGTATTTCCATGTATTAAAAATAAACAAAGCTTGTTATTTTCGTAGTACTAGATCAGTAATTATTTGCAATCCGAATATTTTTTGCAATTTAAACAAAGCTTGTTATTTCCGTTTTTCGTGATCTTNTTTTTTTTTTTTTTTTTTAAGTTGTGCTATTCGTTATTTCGTTTTCGTGATTTTCTTTTTCGTTGCACCATGAAGTTCGTTGAACATTTTTGGTGAATATATATTATTTTATAGCAAAACAACAACGTTTTTGACTTTCGAAAATTGTACTTCCATGTATTAAAAATAAACAAAGCTTGTTATTTTCGTCTTACAAATTTAGTAATTATTTGCAATCCGAATATTTTTCGTAATTTGAACAAAACTTGTTATTTCCGTTTTTCGCGATTTTTTTAAATTTTTTCTCGTTGTACCATGAAGTTCGGTGAACATGTTTGGTGAATATATATTTAATAGCAAAACAACAACGTTTTTTACTTTCGAAAATTGTACTTCCATGTATTAAAAATAAACAAAGCTTGTTATTTTCGTTGTACAAGTTCAGTAATTATTTGCAATCCGAATATGTTTCGTAATTTAAACAAAGAATATTTTTTGCAATTTAAAAGACTTTGCAATTTAAAGAAAATTTATTGTAAATAATAATGAACTATTTTCAGTTCTTTTAGTTACACACAGTT
>NC_092212.1:46892875-46899923 GCF_043381705.1 Parasteatoda tepidariorum | reverse complement strand
AAAGGAAAATTACAGACATATGAAAAAAGGGGGGGAAAAGAAAATAATAATAAAAAAATAACAAACTGGAAAAAAAAGGATAAAATTTTATTTTAAAAATTCGGAAAATAAAAGATATAATCTTTTCATCAGCCCACACGATTATATCCTCAAAAAAGAGTGCTTTCTAATATTGTATCAACATAGCCAAAGCAAAATATATCAATACAATAGTGTGAGGAGCACATATACATATATATATAAGCCAATGTTAAAAAATAAATAAGGCATGCAATGCTTGGAAATTAAAATATACCCACTCTCTTATAGTAACGAAAAGATCTAGTAATGGTTGCACAGTGGGTAAAAAAAGCATATACCTTTCCTTGTCGTAATTTTATCTTTTAAAAAATATTGCATCAGTAACAATATCTATGAGAGTGAAGGTCATTTAGTCTGTGATAACACAAATAAGGAAGAAGACATCAAAAGTGAGGATGATGCATGTCTGGACCTTCCGATAACTGAGCAGAACTTTGCTGAGAATCTGATTCTGATACGGAATTTAATGGATTTTAGTGTATTCTTTTTGTTTTGTATATATATTTTCATCTACCTAAATATACGTAAGCTAGAGGATTAAAAAATAATAGTATTCCTTTTGAATAGTTCTTTTTATGTGTTTTTAATTTAATGTTAAGGTATATTTTATCAAAGATTAGTAAATTGCAAAATTGTTTTGATAGCCTTTTTTATAAAAATGTTGTGACTTCTTACCGAATAAAGTTTGCACCTTTTTGCATTTTTAAAAAAAAAAAAATTATTTCAATTCAGAATATTTTACATTTCCTTACATTATAAACATTTACATTACATTATCAAAAAAAGTGTCAACTCAATTAATTTCTGAATATTTTTAGTATAAGAAAAAATTTCTGAAATCTGATATAATTGTATTTAAATGTCAAGATCATGAAGTTAAAATGTGTTCTAGTTATAGCTGTAAATATCAAGTTCTTTCAAGACCAAGAGAATATTTTAATATATCACCCTTTTTAGTTACTAAGATAACCAGCTAAAATAATCTTTTATTTTAATTTTAAAGAAATGTGTATCTTTTTTATGAGGGTACACTAAAATACTGTAATTTTTCACGCTTGTCATTTAAAAAAAATATTTTCAATGATTCTTGTTTATTTTTGTTAATTACTGCTTATATTAGGTAAAAATTTAAGAATATTTTAAGACTCTCTGAATTACCTGTTTCAAAATATTGTTAATATAATAGTACATTTTTAAAATCTGATACAGAATTATTTTTTACATAACAAAATGTTTTGTTTCGGACAATTTTCCACTGAACTATTTTTTTTTTCTTTTAAAAAAATACTTATCTTCTCTATTCTGGTAAAACTTGAAATAGTGTTGTAAAATTTACGGTAAACAAATATTGATAGCAAATTATTGTTTTAACTTGGTATGCATGTTGATAGCATTTCAGTCATTCATATATATATATACATAAAAAAGTATTTCCAATATGTTAATTTTTCGAAAGGAAATTCCAGTTCCCCCGTATTCTTGCTATTGTCACTGTTAACAAATTTTAAATTGCTTTTTTTTTTAATGCTATGGCGTCCATTATGTATTAATATAACTTTTTAAAAAATGCTTTTCTAAAAATTTTATGTTGAGACAAAGAAAAGAAAAAAGATATTTAAAACAAAATATTATGATTTCCAAGAATAAAATGTTTTCTTTTTTAATTATTTTATCTTTTTCAGCCTTATTTTATAATCTAAAATGTATTCTTTCTTTTTTATTTTTACTTTTATGCCTTTTTTATAAAACATCTAAAAATAAAAAAAAGTATTAAAATTCTTAGCTCAATATATTTTGGAAGATTTATATCACTAAAAATTCTTTTATAGGAATTTTCGTTGCTATAAAAATATTTTAGCTAAAAACATGTCGCTTTAATTTTTATTTCAGGCTGTGACAATAATGAATTAATGTTTTCAACTGCAATCATCAAAGAAATAAAAGTTGTATGATAATTTTTTTACACATTTTTTTTCCCTTCAATTTTAAAATTCTGGCGAAGGTATGTATAGGATGTCTTATGTGGATTCACTTTTCCTTTGAGTTATTCCCTTGTAAGAACATTCTCTCTTTGTTAAGATTATTATAGAGAAATTGAATTTTTTTTTATCATACAACCAGTCACCATCTTCTAGTAAAATTCCGAAAGTATGAAGGTAAGAAATTAAGTAAACGTCAGTTAAAAAGTTACGTATCAGGATAAATATAACCTTGGTCATAGAGGTTTTGATTTCCTATAATTGATTTGCTATTTACATTAAAAGTTTTTTTTAAACAAAAATTTTTTTAGTTTATCGAGGATAAACGTCATCGGGATTATTATGATGCAGTTCCTATAGATGAAGGTGTCAACAAACGTTCTAAATTAAGAATTCAAGATAAAGAGCTACAAGAAATGTCAGATGAAGGGATGTGCCTCAGTATGCATCAGCCTCATGCATCATTGTTGACTGCTGGAATCAAGAAGTACAAAATATATTTTTAATTTGTTTCTATAATTCATTAGTGTTTCTACTTTGCTATTTTTATTTTTATTTCATCAGTTTTAAACTGATTTTAAACTTTGATGTTTTATTTCAAAGGGTTTTTTTTTTCTTTTGTATCAATTGTCAAATTCTAAGATTAAAATATTTTATTTTCATTTTACTCCTCTGTTTTGTAATACAAATTTAAAATTTTACTAGTTTATAGTTAGTATTATTCTTTTTTCTGAAATATTTTCTTTAGGATTTGTTAAAAGATTTTAAAATATGTAATGTGTATTTTTCTCTATTATTTAAAACTGTATAAATTGTTATATTATTATTAAGTTTATATTAAAAGAAACTATCAGTAATATCTATTAACTTATTTTCTTTGTGCCGAACTGGCACATAAGGCTTCGAGTTTTTTTCTCCACACACTCGTCTTTGGCCTGGCAACGTCCTTCTTCCCATCCAGTTAATTCTGCTCTACTAAGATCTTCCTTAATGCATCTTTGCCATGTTAGTCCCGGTCTCCCTCTTTTTTCTTTTTCCGTCAGGCGCCCATGAGCTTGCAACATTTGCAGGATTGTTTCTATCTGTTCTTAGTATATGGGCGAGCCATCTCTATCTTCGTTTAAAAGTTTCTTTATCAACAGATTGGATATTAGCTTTTGTTAAAAGGTCTTTATTTGTTATAATACACAAGATTTTTAGTATTATTTTTAAGCATCTATTTTGAAAAGTCTTTCTTTTCTGATTTCCGCAGGACTCCAGCATTTGGCACCATACAGAAGAATGGAACGCACGGCAGCCTTATAGACATTTACTTTTGTTTTTAATTTTATATTTGAGGCTCTCCAAAAATTGTACAGACCTCTAAAACAGGATCTAGCTTTTCTGATTCTCTGAGAAACATCCTTACTTCCATCCTGTTTATCAACAATAGCTCCGAGATAAACAAAAAAATCAACCTCTTCGATCTTTTCAGAGTTGATTTCTATGCTTCTGTTTGAAGGCCAATTTCGTTAGCATATTTGTTAATTTTTAGTATCAAATATGGAAATAAAATTGACTTGGTCATTTTCTTTTTTTTTTTAACAAGTCTGTTTTATGAGCACATTTTCTGTTTGGTTGGTGCCACTTGCCACAGGGGCAAGCCTGTTTGGTGAAACCAAGCTAATTTGAGGCATAGTGGGCAATTCTTGTTTTTCAGTGGCGCCATCTATGGCCAAGAATTCGACTTCGCCACACCTGTTTATAAGGCAAACCCATCCATTCATTCATCCACAGATCGTAATTTTGACCTGAACCAGAGAACGATTGATCTCCAATCCAGTACCCCAGAGGTATTGATTTGTTATGGAAACATGGAGGACTTCGCGACTCGACAGAATTTTAACATGCATCAGTCACCAACTACACGGAGAGTCTACGGCCGGCAGGGTTCGAACTCTCGGACATGGGCCCAGCACCCTTCCGACCAGGCTATCCCGGCCCCCACATTTTCTTTTGAAGTGATCCTATAATAAAATGTTTTATTGCTCTCATAAAATTAAACTTGGAGTGATCTTGTCATTGTTTTATCTTCCAGATAGTCTAGCTGTATATAAATAAGTTAAGCCAATTAATTGTTTATTTCTAGGCATGAAGGAAGAGTGTGGTATACCAGTTATAGAGGGCGTCTGTGGATACATGCTGCTGGAAAAGTTCCCATCAAAGAAGAAATAACAGATATTGAGACCTTTTACTCAAGGCGACAAGGTTGGGGAGATATTTTATTGGTGATAGATTTGTCTTGAAACAAAATTTAAATTTTTTTATTTGTTATAGCTACTGAAAGTTGACATTGCTAAGATCCATAATTGTCATGCCTTGTTTTCAAAATTCTATGATTAAGAATCTTTTCATGGATAAACAATAAACAAGCTTAAGACCAGTACTGAATATTATTCTAAAAGTTGTCCCAAACCTCTTTTGTAACTCACTTATTAAAATAACATGTAATTCACTATTTGGAACTGGGTAGTAAGAAAATGCACATTAAAAGTTAAGTGTGAAAGAAATTAAATGCAACAGTTACAAATAAAAGAAAATAACCATTGTTGCTTGTAGGTACTTTCTAAGAACATAATCATGCTATTTAGTGCTTTGGAAATAAATAAAAAAAATTTAGGGGATTTAGTTTTAATTGGAGACATTCAATAAAAATTCTTTCTTTTGTACTTAATATACCAAGCTATAATAAAAACATTTACAACTATTTTTTTAGGATTTTAACTATTTTTATATTTTTTTAATTTAAGCAAACACATAAAATAATACTGAAAAAAAAACAAAAAGTATTCTTGCAACAGCCCATTGTTGGTCTATGGGGTGTGGTTTTCAAAAGGTGTTCTGTGGAGCCCTAGGGTTCTGTGGTGAGGTGACAGGGATTTTAAAAGTTAGAACTTCTATTTTTCATAACCAGTAATTAATTGTAAAATATTATATTTGTATCCAACCAGTAATCCATAATTTATTTATTAATTTGGTTTTTTTTATGAACTTATGTAAAATGCCAAAAATAATAGTAAAATTTAAAAAACATATTTTTAGTTTCTAATAGCAATACATTAAGTTAATTATGAAAAAGATATGCATTTACAAATATTGCATACATATTTACAAATTCAAACTAACTAAATTCAAAAATAAAGATTTATGTTTATCTGATAACTGTTCTCTTAGTTTATAACAATTTGTTTTCGAAAACGGTAATTCAGCTTATTTTATTCACCCTTAACTTATTACAACCTTAACCTGGCCTGTCATATGCCAAAAGCAAATTCAAAACTAGAAGCCGCTACAGACCTTTGGATTCAATGGCCTGACATATAACCTAATTGTAATTCATTAAGCATTAATTGTATTCATTAAGATTGATTCTTCACATTAAATGTATCAAAGTTAATTTGTAGTCCTTTTGATTAATATATTCACTGTTGATGATAAACTTCATAAGTTAGGGATATGCCAAATGAAAGTCAATGGCATAACCCTGACCTATAACCTAATTGTAAATATGCAATAAAGAAGTTTGATTCTTCACACTAAATATATCCAAATTAATTTGTAGTCTTTTTGGTTAATACATTCACTGCTGATGATACATTTTATAAGTTGGGATTACGACAATATGAAAGTCGATGATTTAAGGTTCCATGGCCAAAATAAAATTGCTGGTCTAAAGGGCCATGGAGGTTGAAACATATCCGTTTGCATGACGAAAATCGTCAATAACTCCTAAACGATCGGTTAATTTTCAAGAAAACTGTCATAAAAGTGCCTATTTTTTTGTATTTAATTAGTGCTGACATCTAGTTTAAAATAAACTATCTACAATTACCTTAAGAATATCCTGGTACTGCCATCTGGTGTATAAAATGAGAAATAAAAAGTTGTCCAGGCAAAAGAAATGAATGTTTTATTCTTATTGGCGCGTTACTTCTGAACACTCCAGCCCGTCAATATCACTGGAGCGAGAAATAGAGGGCGAAACCTCACGGAATAATTTTCACGGGAATGAGAAGAAAGGGGATAAATCACCTTAACAAATAACAAAAGTTTGCCATTTGTATATTGCAGTAAATAATTGATTATCAAAAAATGCCTGGATTTAGTTAATGGCAGTACAAACAATGCCGGATGGATATGCGTAAGACTCCACAATTTAGTGACCGTTGATGTGATTAAAGACATTTCGTTAGCATTGTGCTCCATAGCAATCTTTGCTTTCTGGACAATCTTATACCCATTGATATGAAGCTGAGTAGGTTTCAAGCTGCCTTGGGGATAAAAATTCTCAATTCTTCACTATTTACAGCTCAGTGTCTTTACTGTGTTATTGCAGCTCAAGTAACCAATAATAAAATAACTCAAATGAACAATAAATGAAATTAAACATTAGTTTTTGCTTAACAGTAATTAGCATTTTAATAGTATATTTTTTTAATTCCTGTAAAAAAAAATTTTTTTTTTTTTTTACAGGTTACTGTGCTTTTCCTCAAACATATCCTACAGGATGTTTACTAGGCTGTGTAGATGTTGTGGATTGTTTGCCCCAAGAAGAATATAAGAATCAAGTAATGTAACACATTGTTTTGTTGTTTCTAATACCACTTGCCAATACCAGCAAGCTATCTTGATGAAACCAAGCAAATTTAAGGCAGATTAAGCTTTTCAGTGGTATTGCAAAGAATATGATTTCATTCACACGCACATTACTGCCTGTTTATGGGGTAGATCCATTCATTCCTCCAAAGATTGTGAATTTTGATCTGAACCAGAGAACGATCAATCTCCAATTTAGTACCCTCAGAGATATTTGTTATGGAAATATGGTGAACTTTGTGACCCAACAGATTTAACTTGCATCATCATCATCATCATATCTGGCTAGACAGCCCAGGGTGGGCCAGTGCCTTCCTTTGAATTCGAATCCACTTCTCTCTTATATTTAAAAT
>NC_092212.1:46863705-46892266 GCF_043381705.1 Parasteatoda tepidariorum | reverse complement strand
GCATACGCCAATATTTGAATAGATTTTGAAAATATGTTGCCTCTGATATTGATTTCAGCATCTCTTATAACTTTCTCTAGAGCAACATTAAAAAGAAGACAGGATAAGGAGTCTCCCTGTCTGACTCCATTATTTACTTTAATTTCTTCAGATAAAGATCCCAAAAGTTTGACTCTGCATACGGTGTTTGACATGCTTGCTTCTACAAGTCTAATTAGTTTTGGTGGTACTTGAAACTCAACCAGGGCTTCATACAAGCGATTTCTATTAATACTGTCAAAGGCTTCTTTGAAATCAATAAAGAGATGATGTGTGGTAATACCAAATTCCCTGGTCTTCTCTAAAATTTGTCTAAGTGCAAATATTTGATCTTTAGTAGATTTTCCCTTGCGAAAACCACATTGGTAGTTTCCAATTTGAGGGTCTATATATTGTATAAGTCTCTCAAATAAAATGTTTGACAAGATTTTGTAGGTAGTAGAAAGCAAACTTATACCTCTGTAGTTAGAACAAACCATGGTATCACCTTTTTTATATATTGGGCACATAATGGCAGTGTTCCAGTCAGAAGGTAAAATTTCAGCATTCCAAATATCAGTAATAAGATTATAAATTAGTTTTAGAAATACTGGACCATGACATTTTAACAGCTCAGCTGCTATCCTGTCGTGCCCAGTTGCTTTGTTGTTTTTTAACTTTTTAATAGCAATATCAATCTCGCCCAGTTCAGGTTGAGGTATAACTTGCACTTGTCATTATTTACTACGCGGGGAGTGTTCAGTTGGCGGGGATTGAACTCGTGACCATTTGGACATGCACCCATTGCCCTACCAACCAGGCTATCCCGACCCCGCATTGATTTGTCCAATTTATTTTTAAAAGAACTTATTTATTCATTCAGAAATATTTTATAATATTCATATTTCATTTGAGTTTTTCAAAGTCCTTCCCTCCCCCCCTCTAAAAAAGACTATTCTTGACAGTAACATTTCAGTTTTTGTCCTGAACAAGTAGAAGCTATCAACATTTAAGAATGGCTTAGATGCTGAGAAATTCTACTCTGCAACTTTTCTAATAATAAAGAATCTGATAGGTGTTGCATTTAAAAAAAAACTCTGTATTTCAAAAAAGTTTATATTCAAAAATATATGATTAAAATTTTGAAACAATTGAAGGGCATTATTTCACTGATTATGTTTAGGTATAAAGTGCTCGATTGCCAATATATATTTATAAGCATTTCTAATAAATACACCCAAGTAAAATGATTATGTTTGTAACTTTTTCAATGAAATTCTTGCAAATGTTTTATGTAGTTTTTTAAAAGAAAGAAGTTGAACTATACAACCATTTTCCCCCCTTCATATTGTAATGCCACGGTTTAATAAAAATATTACATTTTAAACTGATATATATACTTGAATACTGATATATATAACATATATATATCAGTATTCATTGAACTGATATATATAAAACATTAGAAAAAATTATATTATGATTCATAAAATTTCTTCACATTAATCTTGGAAATCATTTATAAGAATAAAACTTTTATTATAATTCTTTCGGGTGATAAAGTTTTATACTGTCTTATTTCTTATTATATTTTCTAAAATTATAATTGTTTCTAATTATTATAATATTAAATGTTAGTATTTGAAAATTGAAGCGCTTATTATGAGAAAATGATATGTCATATTAAGGTAGTGAATTTTTATTTGTTAGTTTTGACATATATATAATAACAGGGTTACACCCCTGTTATCTTGGGTTGTTTTTAGCTCAAATAATTAAGTCATGAACCAAATACTTCTTTACAAGTTTTATTTAAAGGTAGGCTGGTGACTGTAGCAATTCACACCCATTCTCTACACTGAAGGGGGGTGGACAATACGGGTAATTCTGGTACCGTTTACATGGAAAACGTCATACAGCAAAAGTCATGCAAAAACTGTTGTTCCTGCATTAAATACTACAACAAAAGGAGGTAAAAAGGCCCAGTCATGCATACCATGTAACCCTACACATCATCGAAAATCTTTTAAAATAACTCCTTCTTTGAAACATAAATCTCATTATAATTCATTTGTATGTTTCCAGCTTTGAAGTCCCAAAATAGAATATCTCTATACCTATTCTTTACCAAAGACATTTTATGAAAACGAAAGAGCTTTAATGCTTTTATTAATACAAAAGTATTTTTTATTACATATATTTATTGATATTTTCTATTTTGGGGTATATTTTCCTGACTTGTTTGTAGTCAGTTAAAAAGTGTGCAACAAAAATAAAAAAAATCAATTTCTGTATATCTTTTTTTCTGTATAATTTCTTACAGAGTGTGTAGCCAAATCTTTCAACAAAAATTAAGCACTGAAGAAATATTTTTTAGCACTATATACATTAACAAAATGCAAAATAATTTTCAAAGACTTTACATGATCCATGATCATGATAAAATAACCAGTTTCTGACAAAGAACACTTTTCTTGATTGTATTAGCCAATATAAAAAGATGAAGAGGTTTTTTGGTTCGATATCAGAGGGTAGAAAATGAAGCCTGAAATGGAGAATATCTTGCAAAATGCAGCAGAGTTGCACATGAGAGTGCAAGAATCTCACCGAACTCTGCTCAGTAGTATGTGTATTCCCATGTATTTAATCAAACATGCAAAATGATTGGCACTTTCACACGCTATGGACCGACAGGACGCAGAAATGGACGGTGGTTGAATGGATTGTGAAAACCTTGAATAGAACAATGTGAAAAGCGTGCTTTTGCATAATACGTGGTGAAAATCGACCTGGTAAAGAAAAAAAAATCTCATTTTCAAAACGGGAAAATTAAGCACTTTTTAAAAACACCCAATGAAAAAAGCACCTTTAAGGGTTTATAAAAATTGAAAATAAGCCCTTTTTAAAAACACTAGTCACCATGTCTTATTACATTAGCATTGTTAAACTTGGCTTCTTGTTGAAACATATAATGAGATACATTTTACGATATCTTGCCGATGGACAAACAGCGCTTAGTGATAGTCCAGTGGAATGCGGGAGGTTTTTCTCAAGGTTAGGGACCAGGGGGCTGGATCTGGAGTTTTTAGCAAGCTTTTCAGTTTCTACTTACCCGTAACCGTAGGTGCTTACTCCACGCATTTTGATGGAGAACTGAAAGCCATCCAGGTGGCTCTTCAACAACTATCATTGATACAGAACTCTTTCAAGAAAGCAATTATCCTTTCAGATTCAACTTCAGCAATGCAGGCCATCTCCTCTTATCAAGAGTGTAAGAACATGTTAGTCAAGCAGTGCCAGGAAATCATAAAAGAACTTTCCCGCAAGATATCTTTTCAATGGGTACCCTCACACTGCGGTATTTATGGAAATGAGATGGCAGATATGTTTGCCAAAAGAGGAGATGCGGTTCTCCAAAAGCCCAAAACTAAAGCAAGCCTCCATTCCATTACACTGCTGACATCACTCATATATCAAAAGACTTTTAGAAATTTTGCCACTCGGGCCTGCGATGGCAAGCCTTGGAGTGTTCTTTTAAAAAACTCAGCTTTTATTCCTGACCACCCGCGATCAGTTGCGGTTGCAGCATTTAGACTATTAACGGGGCATGACTGTCTACAGAATCATTTATTTTGCATTGGACTAGTCAATTCACCTTTGTGTGTTATATGTGATAGTGGACGGCCAATGACGGCAGAACATTTGGACGAGTGTGAAGCACTGACAGATTTTTCTTGTATATTTCAACGCTATTGGCAAGCAAGAAGTTTAATGGCCTCACGGCTAATGTAACTGGCATTTGACAAATAAAAAAACTTTTATGAAGAAATAAAAGTTGGTTCTAATTAATAGAAAAGAACAATGATAAATATAAAAATGACAACCAAAGCTGACCTCGTCCGGGGGTACCAGCCGTGGAAGTCATAAAACCTTTTCTATTGAGAGAGCATGACAATTGTCTAAAAATTGCTCTCTCTGTACCCCAAAAGTTTTGAAAAAAGTCCAGGAAGAAGGAAAAGAGAATACAAAAACAAAAGTAAAATACATTAACTAATTACAAAAGTAAAACAATGTTCAAAAAACTTAAGAATATTCCTTTTTCAAACCAAAGCACACAACTTTCTAAAAACCCTTAACCAAACTGAAATTCACAAACAAACTACGCCCTTATTTAATGCGCAGAAAAAAGGAAAGCTGAGGCCATCAGTTAGTAAAAAAGCTTAACTGGGGAAACTCAGTCTTGATCTAGCCCTATTAAAAGAAAATAAAAAACTAATAATTTTTAATCATTTCTTTAATTTTACCTTCGATATTGTAAAAATTATAAACGGGTTTGTGGTTGTGTGACGTGGGCAACACTGCTCCTCCTCCTTCGCTGCAGGTGTCCGCTGGGTAACGAGAAGAGAGTAGCAGTCCTGGCATATGAGGCCAATGCGGCAATATATCCCAAGTGCCCGCCATTAAAAAAAAATTTTACATTAAAAGTAAAACCATTACTTTCCAAATTATTTAAAAAATTACTAGTGGTTCTAGTTAGTCATTCTTAAGTATGTTGACTAAGAGTCACACCATAGGTGTTGATGACTTGACATTATCTAGTTTCTTTTTTGCAATTTTTGTTGGGTTCAAAATATTTTTGTGCTTGTTGTGTCAATTCATTTTCACTACTTTAATACTTATATTTTTTCTCGACCCTTGATAAAAAATAAAATTCTTCAAAATACTTTATTTTCACAATGAGCCTCAAGTTGCTTCAAGTGCTGAAATACAACCAAAGTTCCGTTCTTCAAGTGTCTTTATTAGCGAATTCCTTAAGATATAATTACTTTAAATGCTGATCATTTTTATTTATTTATTTTTTTAATAACGGTAGGCACTGAACTTCTGTTCTTCGCCTTAGAAGATGCCAGAAGTGTTGCTCATTTATCGTTACCCAGTGGGCACCTGTGAACCAAAGTCACGGAAGCGAGTAACATTACCCATGCCACACTGCCACAATTACCCCGTTCATAGGGTGGGGCCACATTCATACATCAGAAGACAACACTTAGAGAGAGAGAAACATCCATGCACAAAGCGGGATTCGAACCCACAGCCATTGGCTTCGCAGTCAAGCCCGCTGACCACTCGGCCGGCGCTGATCATTTTATGAAGCATGTAATTTATTCTTTTAATTTATTCTATTCGATGTTATATTTTGCATAAATATGCTCACTTGGTAGTTTTTGCAATGATAGACAAGATTGATAGATATTAGTAATGTGACATATTTATGTATTTTAAGTAAAAAAAAAAATTCCTATTGGAATGTTAAAAACAAACATCTGTAAAAAGAATAAAAAATATTTTTTTATTTTGTTAAATTCTTTATAAAAAAAAACAATATAATTGCTTTTTTATTGGAGATATAATTGACTTATTTTGAATGCAAAGCTTTTCTTTTCTTATGTAGTTTCCTGAAGGCGAGAGTGCTTCACCCTATGTATTTATTTGTGAAAATCCGCAGGAATTGAAATTGAAAATTCCTATGAAAGGACAGCATAAACTATGTGAGTAGAGTTTTGATGTTTATTTTTATGAATATATTTTAATTAATATCTGGTGTTTTTACTTTTTTTTTCTTTCTTTCAGTTAAATTGGATAGTAATGTGCTTCAAGCAGGAAAAAAGTTGTTATGCAGACAAACATGTTAGAATAAAACAATAACTTGAAATTGTTTGCAAAGATTTATATATTTTATGTTGAAAAATATTTAATAAATTTTCTATAACTTTTGCTCATATTTGCAGAATTTATTTTTAAGAATTGTATTACTTTTTTTTTAGATTAAATNTGATATGATTAAAGACATTTCGTTAGCATTGTGCTCCATAGCAGTCTTTGCTTTCTGGACAATCTTATACCCATTGATATGAAGCTGAGTAGGTTCCAAGCTGCCTTGGGGATAAGAATTTGGAATTCTTCACTATTACAGCTCAATGTCTTTACTGTGTTATTGCAGCTCAAGTAACCAATAAAAAAAATAACTTAAATGAACGATAAATGAAATTAAACATTAATTTTTGCTTAACAGTAATTAGCATTTTAATAGTATATTTTTTTTAATTCCTGTAAAAAAAAAATTCTTTTTTACAGGTTACTGTGCCTTTCCTCAAACATATCCTACAGGATGTTTACTAGGCTGTGTAGATGTTGTGGATTGTTTACCCCAAGAAGAATATAAAAATCAAGTAATGTAATACATTGTTTTGTTGTTGTTTCTAATACCACTTGCCAATACCAGCAAGCCTTCTTGGTGAAACCAAGCAAATTTAAGGCAGAGGGTGCTTTTCTTGTTTTTCAGTGGTGCCATCTATGGCAAAGAATACGACTTCATTCACACACACAAATTACTGCCCGTTTATGGGGTAGACCCATTCATTCATCCAAATATCGTAAATTTTTATCTGAAATAGAGAACTATCGATCTCCAATTTAGTACCCTCAGAGATATTTGTTATGGAAATATGGTGGACTTTGTGCCCCAACAGATTTAACGTGCACTTGTCATTATTTACTACACGGGGAGTGCTCAGCTGGCGGGGATTGAACTTTTGACCTTTTGGACATGCGCCCATTGCCCTACCAACCAGGCTATCCCATCACCACATTGATTTGTTTAATTTATTTTTAAAAGAACTTATTTATTCCTTCAGAAATATTTTATAATATTCATATTTCATTTGAGTTTTTCAAAGTCCTTCCCTCCCCTCTAAAAAGACTATTCTTGACAGTAACATTTCAGTTTTTGTCCTGAACGAGTAGAAGCTATCAACATTTAAGAATGGCTTAGATGCTGAGAAATTCTACTCTACAGCTTTTTTTAATAATAAAGAATCTGATTGGTGTTGCGTTTAAAAAATGTTAAAAGCAAACATCTGTAAATAGAAAAATATTTTTTTATTTTGTTAAATTCTTTTTAAAAAATGCAATATAAATGCATTTTTATTGGAGATATAATTGACTTATTTTGAATGCAAAGCGTTTCTTTTCTTATGTAGTTTCCTGAAGGTGAGAGTGCTTCACCCTATGTATTTATTTGTGAAAATCCGCAAGAATTGAAATTGAAAATTCCTATGAAAGGACAGCATAAACTATGTGAGTAGAGTTTTGATGTTTCTTTTTATGAATATATTTTAATTAATATCTGGTGTTTTTACTTTTTTTTTCTTTCTTTCAGTTAAATTGGATAGTAATGTGCTTCAAGCAGGAAAAAAGTTGTTATGCAGACAAACATGTTAGAATAAAACAATAACTTGAAATTGTTTGCAAAGATTTATATATTTTATGTTGAAAAATATTTAATAAATTTTCTATAACTTTTGCTCATATTTGCAGAATTTATTTTTAAGATTTTTATTACTTTTTTTTTTTTAGATTAAATAGTTGTCATTATTAAGAAGCACTTATGTTTTATAAATAACGATACATAGCATGGGAAAAATAAGTGCCATTTTGTAGCAACTAGATTTGTTGCAGCTAACAGTAATTGAATTAGACTGATTGAGCTGTTTAATTGAACAAGATCCATAAAAGTAATAGCAATCGGGTAATTTAAGCTGTAACAACGATGAAACGTTTTGGAGACAGTTTAACTGACTGTTAGGTAACCAAAGTGTAGTTAGATTAAGTCTTGTATATTAAGAATTTAACATTTAAATGACTGTTAGGTAACCAAAGTGTAGTGAGATTAAGTCTTGTATATTAAGAATTTAACATTTAAATGACTGTTAGGTAACCAAAGTGTAGTAAGATTAAGTCTTGTATATTAAGAATTTAACATTTAAATGACTGATAGGTAGCCAAAGTGTAGTAAGATTAAGTCTTGTATAATAAGAATTTAACAGTATAGGGTTGTTTTAACGATTTGTCATCATTCATTATCTGCCTAAAAATACTTTTTCTTGAATGTATAAGAAACTTAAAATATTTTTCTTTATAACATTAACATTTTATAGATAGTTTAAAGCACAAAATATTTATAACGAGTTTTAAGACATTATTTAAGAAAAATAAATTTTTAAAAAAACTGAAAATATAGCTGTCTGAAATTTAAAACCTAAAATATTTTCCTCAGAATATACTTCCAGAAATGAAAATTTCTACTTTGTCAAATCTCATAATAACATTTAATAATTTAATTTACATTCTGAAAAGATTAATGATGAATAATTAATAAAAAAACATGAGATTTTATTGTAACTAAATATTTTATATTTTAAAATAAATTTTTTACATATTTTTTCAATTTCCAAATGACATTGAATCATAGAAATTATCCATATTAATAAAATTCTTAATTTGTGATTTGAGCAATAGAACTGAATAACTTATGCAAAAAAGCCACAAAACAGTAAATCATTGTATGCCTTTTTCTTAACTAAAAAATCAGTTTTTAAGATTTAATAACTTAAAAACCTTTTTAATACATGGCACAGATTTAATTTACAATAAAATTGCTTTAAAAACAAATATCAGCGAAGTTAAATTGTAACAGATTTAAAAAGTTCATAATTTATCACTTTTAATGACTCGTATAAAATAAATTCATAAAAAGGTTTTAACTAATTAGTATAAATCAACCAAAGAATAATTTACTGTATATATAGAATAGAATACACATTGTACTTTATACAGAACTGAATTACACATTTTATAATAGAATACACGATGTGTTAATAGCATTTACACATACAACAGATTTTTATTATAACTGCTTCACTAATGTTGTTCTTTTTTATATACACCGATTTGAAACATCAAATAATTTTAAATGCATTCATCAAATAAATTATTTAAGAAATTATACACTTTCAATTTTAAATAAATATATATTATTGTAAATTTGATTGTAAAATCAAGTTAAATCTTACAAATATATTTCTTAGAAACATTATCTTTTTAAATATTGCAACACTGTCTTAACCAGAAAAATATATTATGTATATATTAGCATATGTTCATAGATCACAAGGGTAATTTTTCTGAAACTTCTTTTCTTAATTTACAATATATTTTGAAAATTCTTCCTAGAAAATCATTAGCATTGACATTTTGCCCATACATACTTCTTAACTCTTTTGATAACTCCTATAAAAACAAAAATTTATCATTAATATTTCTTTTTTGCAAATCGTAACTCTTTATGTTAATGATGCATTATTTAAAAAATGTGATTTTTTATCTATGATATTGGAGGCTCAACTCCCTTCTCCCTTTACTCATCTACTCCCCGAATTGCTTTGAAATCATTTTTGTTAGCTCAACAGATTGTTACATTTAAAAAAATATAAAAAAATTCAAAAATATTTTTTATAATAACATAGATTTGTTATAACAAATTTAGTTTCTAATTCTATTGATTGGGATAAAATTTGAACTTAATTATTCTCATTTACCCTTGTAACTTCAGAAATTTGTTTTTTAAATTCTTGGTTACTATAAAAAGTGATGGAATACTAAGCGATAATGTAAAAAATTAGTTTTTATATTGTTTTTTATATTACTGTTTAGAGTTCTAATTGGTTATTTCTTATTTTTTACATTAATTGTGTATGTTAACGAAACAAAGTTTCACAAAAAATTTATTATTAAAATAAATTTAACTTATTAAAAAGGAAATATAATTAATTTGCTGTTTAACACTTGTTAAATAGTAATAATTTATTTCTTGATCATAAAATGCTCCATAATAAGGTAATATGATAAGATTATTTTATATAATAAGGGAATACTCTGAATTTCTCACAGAAATAACTTGCATTGAGTGGGCATGAAATGCACACATTCGCATACACTGAGAATCGTCACAAGATGAAGAGACGGATTTTAAATTCAATGAGTTTAACATTGTTATGTGGCATATAATAGAGTCACGCTGTCTTTTTGCATTTACGAGCTGAGGAATTCAATGATGCCATGATACGAAGGAAAAAAATAGGCTATAATTGATAAATTTATTTTAAAAATTTTCTTAAAAAATAGAAAGCATAATAAAAATTACAATAATGATATTGCCGTTTTGAAATAGAAAGCTAGTTGCTAATTGTTGTACTATTTATTCCACTGACTTTAATAATTCAGAATTATGATCACTTAAATTCTAAATTTAAAACACAAATAGTTGGAAAAAAATATTTTTGAAGTTCCAATCACTGTTGTAATTCCTCACTACAAAGCAAATTATAGAATACAGACCTTATGGAGTCGTTTTGAATCACCAATACTGTTGCTGCATACATAATAGTTTAACTAGTATAAACAAAAGACATTTACCCTCTTTATTCATTTCAAAACAATTGATTTATAACTTTAATTTGTAATGGAAAATATGATAAAGAGGGTAAATGTCAATAATTTTATAAGAATTTTTTCATAAAAATTCATATGAATGATATTCATGTGAAATTAATAATCAGATTGATGTAATTTAGAAAGACTGGTGTGATCAATGCAATAAGAATGGTTCTAAAAATTCAGAACTAAATATTATTTCTTGAGTTTCTTTTTAATATGTACTACTTTATTTAGTTTATTTTTACAGAATTATTTAAAGCACAGCTTTAAAATTTTGACTAGGAATAAGCGTAGATATGTTTTAAAAATAAGTTGCAGCAATTTTTCTCCTTTTTTAAAAAATTCTGAAATGAAATATAGTTTGCAACACCTGCTGCCATACTGATGAGTTTCTACTAGCAGGTTCATAATTAAAAATAGATGTAATAAAACTAAATATACTCACCTCACACTTCTTTAAAATATTAGCAGGTATACTAACACAGTTGGAAGCTTCATAGATTGATTTAGGCTGCAAAAGAATAAATATTTGCGATTAATTAATGGAATAAAGTATAAATAAATTTATTTAATAACTTGATAATTATAAACTTATCAGCTAATTTTATAACTAATGAACATAAAGTTTTGTTCATTTGACAGTGAAAATGCATGTACCAAAATGGAACTTTTAGATGACTTTTAATGTATTGATCAGATTTCCATGTTTTAACATTGCCATGTTTTTAGGAATTGATTGCGAATTAATAAGTACACATAATATTTTAAATTTCAAAATTAGGCACAAAAATTTTCTCTTTCAATGAGCATACCTTTTTTTTCTTTTTACCATTTTGGATTTTTAACTTTTAAATATATGGGAGTAATAATAATCGGGAAAATATGGTAGAAATAGTTAGTTCAGGATTGCATTCAAAAGTTTGAACCCCTTAATGTTAATTTCACCATTTTTGCAATTTATCTCAGAAGCTAACTAACAAAATTTTAAAAAAAATTACACAGAATTGTAAAGCGATGATAATTTCATGAAAAATATAATTCTTAAGAGTTATTTATAATTTAATTTAAAAGTAGCCAAAAAAAGTAGCCAAATCTGTTACCAACAAAACGTTTGGGGCCGATATAGCCCGATTGGTAAGGCACTGAGCCCACATTCAAGAGGCTGTGGGTTCAATGTCCGCCATTCGAAGACTTCACGTGTAGTAAATGGTGACTGATGCATGTTAAATCTGTCGAGTCAAGTCCTCCATGTTCCTGTAGCAAACCATACCTCCAGGAGTTTCCTTGTCTTCTGGATTGGCTCAAAATTACAAGGCTACGGAGTTGAACATTAGTTGTCATAAACCCAAAATTGGGTCGGCTGTTCAACAATGGTTATAAAATAAAATAAATTGCTTATATCAAAAAATTTAATTTTTTTTGCCCGACATCATAACTCAAAATACCTTTGGCAGAAATAGGAAAAAAGACATTCGATTAAAAGGTATTCAGGCATTCCTTTTTTACTTAGCACTCTCAAGAATTTTTTAATTATTGTCATTTTTTGGGAGCATGCTGTTACTCAAATTATAACTTTTTATTCTAAAGTTACTGAATTTAGTTATTTAAACTAGAAGAAATTATGCAAAATATACTGACTTGATTGCTTAGGAGAAGTTCTGCAATTGCTGTTTTCAAACCCAATATAGTCATAGATTCAGTAGTAATATTAATGTTAACTATTTTTTCTATTTGGAACACAGACAACGAAACAGACTGATCTCGACACAGTAAGTTATTACCATCGCTGTTTGGTGATAAAGAGCCTCTCTCCAAAATTGCCTGGAAAATGGACTCCTCCAATCCTACCTCTAAAAGATTTCCAAATGTATTAAATTAATATTACTTTTTAAAGCATTATTTTTATAAATTAATCTTAAAAATAGGATTTCAGAAAGAAACAGCAATATGAGATTTAAAAAAAATTGTTAAAAGAAAATATCAAAATGATTCTATGATTAGTAAAGTCCAGCAATTCATTAGGGCTCAAAATTTGCCAGAAGACGAATTTAAATCCTAATACTATTAACCAATATTTTAATTGTTTAAAACATTATCGATAATAACTCTTAAAATTATTTTAAAATATGACTGACATGTGACAAGTTGAAAATTTTGAATTTTTTGTTCCAAAGAAATTTCTAATATTTAAGTTACAGATAATGCCCTAGCGCACCAATACTTGTTAACCCTCAGAACTGGCAGAGCTGTTCTTTTCAGATCGTTAAATTTACAGTCGCACAGATACCAATAAAAAGGGAAACATTCAAAATATTGACTGGATCGTTATTTCTTCATAAAGAAATGCAACTTTACATATGAATTGTTCAACTAAACTAATTAGACATTTTCAGACCTAAAAGAACATGTATGTAAGAAATCAAATTTCAACTTAATTATCCTAAATAATGTAAAAGAAATCTTCAACTTCTACATAAAATAAACTCTAAAACTTATGTTCTACATACATCATTTTACATAATGAAACTACTTAGATTTAATCTATACATATAGTAAAACTAATATACTTATAATAAAATATTTTATTATCTTTCTCAATCTTGGATTTAGTAACTATTTAGGGTAGCAAAAATCTTGATAAAAAAGGAAATAGTAACGTTTCCCTAGTCAAGTCGTATTATAAACAGGAAATATAAAAATTCAATGTAAATTTATCATAGAGCAATTAAAGATCTATGCCTATACTACTATCTTTGTAGCAATTGTATTATGAACCTATACATACTTAACAAATAGAAAAACATAATTTTTAAGCAACTTTTTAAGTGATTCAATATTTAGTTTAACATAGTATATTACTTCTCATTTATAACACATTAGGATAAGAGAAATTTTAATTAAAACATTTATAATTATAAATTATTTAATCAAAACATGATATTTTAATAAAATAATATTACCATACCTTTATTTAGATTTTTAACAAACTCTTCAGCTGTAGATTCTAAGAGACAATAAGTGTATTTATTGAAAATTGGAATAAATACTTCAGGAACATGATTTTCTTTTTTATATAAAGGATTTCTGGCATTATTATTTGATATTTCTTGTAAAATGTTTATATTTTGGGCATTCTTGAGCCTTGAATTTTGGAGAATTTTAGACTTATTTTTTAATAAATATAATTCAGTCAATATAGCAGTATTAGTCTTGATATAAAGAGGTAATTTTTTTACTATGTCGGTAAAGCAGTCAATGGACATAAAACTTTTTGGCCCTCTTAGAATTAGACCAACTTCAAGGTATAAAGGAAAAAGAGAGCTGTAAGATGGACAAAAATTGGATTCTAAGACTTCAAGATGCAAAGTTTGGCCTGAAAAGAAAGTGAGAAAAATTTAATCGTGTTGACAAAAATAACTGTAAGTGATTTGTTAAAATATATATATATCTTTAAATAAATTACCTAATACTAAAGGTGAACATTTTGTAACAATTGCTGAATCTGTCTGAAAATTGCTGAAGATTGATGCGGAAATCATCCAAAGTTCGGTATCCAGGTTGAAGTGCTGTAATCCATCCAAGCTTATATTTATTAATAACTTTTTTGAAAAGTCTTCTACTTCAGTTATTTTACAATCCAAACGAAGTTTATTAATTGCTATAAAAGATTACAAACATATCATATAGAATCATGCCTTTATTAATGCACAGATAGTCAAGTAAACAACAAAAAACTTTTGATCCAATGATGGGATTCCCATGTAATTTTTAATAATTTATAAAGTTTATTATTATACGTTAATACAAATTATATACGTACACGTATACGTTAATACAAATTATATATTTGATATAATTAGTTAATTTCTTTAAGTATGTGAAGAACATATTTTATTTGGCAACTATGAGTTAAGCACTTAAGGGGCCGTTCAAAAAATATGTACATCCCGAAGGGGGTGGGATTTGCTATTTTGTACGGTTTTGTATGATGGAGAGTGGGGGAGGTATTATACAAAGTACGTGCATTATAAGCATACACCAAATTTAAATTTGACTTTTTCCTACACATGTATTATACATATGTTTGTTCTTGTATTTTTTTTCACACGCCGACCACTTGTTAGAATGAGTAAATCGGTTTTCAAAAAAGTTGTCTGGCAAAAAAAATGTCACAGAATTTTTATGGAAAGGCAAAAGGCAAAAACAAAAAAATTATTTAAAATAATAATGAATAACAAGAAATAATTGACTAATAAAATGTACGTACTCTAAGGGCCTTATGTACGGTAATGTACGAAGGGGGGAGGTGATTAAAATTTCTCCATTTTCGTGTGCGTACTTTTTGAATGGCTCTTAAATCTATCTGTGTATAAATTTAGTAACTAATAATAGTGTTCCACAATAATTTCATATTTTTCAACATGCAGTTTTAAATAAATAAAAACACTTACTACAATTAAAAAATATATATGTACTTTAAAAAATAATTTTGTACAAAAGATTTTAATAATTATCAATTATATAGTAAAAATTATTGATTAGTTTTGAAGAAGTTACAATTCAATAATATTTTTAATGAAAATTTATAAAGCAGATTAAATGAGTTCAAAATATACAAATAAAGTACCAACGTTTTAAGTACCAATGTTGAANCGAAGGGGGGGGGGGATTTGCTATTTTCTACGGTTTTGTATGATGGAGAGTGGAGGAGGTATTATACAAAGTACGTGCATTATAAGCATACACCAAATTCAAATTTGACTTTTTCCTACACATGTATTATACATATGTTTGCTCTTGTATTTTTTTTCACACGCCGACCACTTGTTAGAATGAGTAAATCGGTTTTCAAAAAAAGTTGTCTCGCAAAATGTCACATAATTTTTATGAAAAAAGGGGGCTGACTAATAAAATGTGTGTATTCTAAGGGGGGGGAGGGGTAAGACCTTATGTACGGTAATATACAAAGGGGGAAGCTGGTTAAAATTTCTCCATTTTCGTGTGCGTACTTTTTGAACGGCCCTTAAATCTATCTGTGTATAAATTTAGTAACTAATAATGGTGTTCCACAATAATTTCATATTTTTAAACATGCAGATTTAAATAAATAAAAACACTTACTACAATTAAAAAATATATATGTACTTTAAAAAATAATTTTGTACAAAAGATTTTAATAATTATCAATTATATAGTAAAAATTATTGATTAGTTTTGAAGAAGTTACAATTCAATAATATTTTTAATGAAAATTTATAAAGCAGATTAAATGAGTTCAAAATATACAAATAAAGTACCAACGTTTTAAGTACCAATGTTGAACAGCCCATCTTTTACATTAGTATAGAATAAGTATTGGATAGGCACAAGTATTGGATATAAGTATAGAATAAGGCGTGTTTCTATTAATAAGATTACAATAATTTCTATTTAATGCTCTAATATTTCAACATTATGGGTTTGAATATGAAAAAAATATATATATATTTGTATAATTAAACAAAAGGCAAAAACAAAAAAGTTATTTAAAATAATAATGAATAACAAGAAATAATAGCAAAATATAATATCAGGTCAGATCAGGTCAAAATAATAAATAGCAAATGGAAAAAAATATATTAAAAAGAAATCATATATTTTCGCAGTTAATTTTTAATTTATTAATTTTTATAATTTTTTATGAATTTTTAGTTTTGTCTTTTTTTTTTTTTGGAGAAAAAATCTTTTTAAATAGTTTTTCTTTTTGTTAAGTTTTAATTTTTTGTCTTATGAGTCCTTTTCTTGTTCTCTTTGAGTAAATACCTTAGTTTAAGGAGGTTCAACGTACTTGCAGTTTTTACACATTTAATAAAATTTAATAATTTTGTGTAAATTTCAGTTTTCTTTCAATCTTAATAGCTTCTTAGACATATAAACAGAAAAACCTGCAAACCACAGACTCTTATGGGACTGAGTCTTTGCGGCCAATGTTAGGAGGTGGCCACTTAAAAAAACTCAGAACTTAAAAAGGTAAAAATAAAATCAATAAATGTTGGTCAAACACATGCACAAGATACTTCTTTAACGCACACACAAGCAATTTCTTCTAATTGAATAAAATGAGAAGTGACCGAAGTTGAATTAAGAATTGCCACCCATTGTGAATGCTGAAACAAGATTCATGCATACCACCTATGTAAGATAACTTTAGTGAGCAGAACTGAACTGTCTAATTGCATCCATGTTTGATTTCTTATAAATGCTTAAGAATAACTCTTTTTTTTTTTTTTACAATGACGAGTATGGGATAACCGTTGAGGAAAAATAAGCTTAGTAAAGACTCTTTAAATTATGGCAAGCAAGAGGTGAAAAATACTGTTTAAATTACACCAACAAACAATCATTGTTCAGAAATTTCTTTATCATCCTCTATCATTCTTAATATTATTCTCTACTATTATTATGATTTAATATTTTATTTATATCGCAAATTAACAGTTTAAAACTGAAAGTGCTATTCTTTTATTATAAAGTAATCCTGTAATATCTTATCAGGAAACGTTTACTAAAAAAATATTGAAACATTTCATGAAAAATATGTTGAAAATGGTACATAACTTAACCAATTTGAAATTATTATTAAACAGCAAATGTGTGATGTTTACTTTTATAACTATATTTTTATACTTATGTTTATTTTCATATTGTGTTTAACATAAAATTATTTCCAGCCAAAACTGTTATTAGGAATTAACTTTACATAATATTACTAAATAATCTGGCAAAAAACATGAATTAATTTTAAAGCAAGCAAAAGTTAAATATAAAAAAAAACAAAAACAGTTTATTAAGTGACAATGTTAATAACATGATATTTAAACGATAATAAAATTATAATTAAAATCTAAGTTTGAATTTTATAATAGACATTATTAACAAAAAGTTTGGGATCTTTTAATCGAGTAATTTAAAGTTAGTTTTATGTAACATTCTGCTTATCCTTAAGAAATAAAAATAATAGCATAACAATCTAAAAGTTCTAAAAAAAAATTTACACTGCAACAAAACAAGTTATAAATAGTTATGAATTATTTAACTTTCTTGTCAGGAGCAAATCATGCATTCTTATTTAGAACTCAGGAATAAAAATTTAAAGTATTTTTGAAAAAACTTAGGGTTTTCATCAAAAACTCTATAAACCTTAGGTTTTTGATAAAAAAAAATAAAAAAAACCTAGGTGACCCAGGATTTTTCAAACCCTGTTTATTACAAATCTGTTTAATTTTTAGTAGAATTATTAATTTTTAAAAATGTTACTGCTTTATATAAATTTACAGTTATTTATTACACATTGAAATATTATACAAATTTATTGAATTCTTCAAAATTTTTTGAAAAAATAGTTTTCATTATGGATTCTAGTTCAAAACATTTTTCTGGTACTTCTTTTCTTAGGGTTTTACTTCATTCCTTATAAGCAGATGGGTTACCAGTAGATCTGAATTTCTTGAATTCTATCGATTTTGAAGATCAGTGTGGGTCTTTTACTTAGGTACTTTAGAACTGTCCTCCCCCCCAAAAAACGCACTATCTCTTCCCTGTGCTGTTAATTCCTTGTCCAAACCCTATTATTTTCTTTTAGAATGCTTCACTCTCCTCTGAGAGTATCATTCCAGGCAAAAGGCAGAATATATTAATGAAAGGATACGCTTTCTTCCTCTTGCTTGTAGCCCCCTCACACACATCTCTTTTTGTCTCTCTAAAATGCTCTACCCTCGATGCATGGTCAAATTCTAGGTGATAAAAGAGCAATTTTTGTCTTAAAAAATTCATCTGAAAAATTGCTCCTATCAACTATAGTGAAGCTGAAAAATTAAGAACTTTTAAAAAACTTGTACCAAAATTAAATACTTTTAAGGGTCCTTATTTTCCAAAATAAAAATTAAGCAGTTTTTAAAGACCGTGGAAACCCCCCTTTCAAAAGAGGTTTGACTGCATGTGTATGTATGTACATACATAGTATGTGTGTAACTAAAATATGAAACAAATGTAATTATTTTTCTTCAATTCAACTTACTCTTAAAAGAAAACAATGACATTAAAATATAATTCTAATTACATACTTCTGAAAAGCATGATTTCGTATGGTTAAATATGAATTAGTTTTAAATTAATTTAGGGTATTTAAAAAACAATTTACCTCCAAATTTTATATTAGCAAATGTTGATAATGCAACAAATAATCGACTTTGGGAATGTTTCACTGATGCTAAATCCTTCAACAACATACTCTGTTCCAATATTCCATTCATCAAAACAGGCAGTGATCTATTGTTAAGAAGGCTTGTTTTATTTGAATACTTCATCAAATACATATTACCAGTGTTTGTAACCATTATGAAAAGCCCTGCAATTAAAATAGTTATCTTTAAATAACAAGAAAATGTATTCAAATTAATCTCTAATTATAGGAGACAATAATCTAAAGGTACAGACTCAATAATAAAAATAAATAATATATTTTAAATTTTGGACAATTCTGTTATATGATCGAAGATTCTATTCCATGATAGATATAAAAGATTTTAAAAAGATAATTGCTGAAAAGGATAAGATTATTTTTGTTATAAAACAAATATTTATGCTCTCATTTAAATAACAAAATGAAAATAAATTAAATTTTATGAAATTTAATAAAAAATTAATAAAAAAAAACTTGTCCAGATAACTTCTTTTATAACTCTATGAATGTATAATTAATATGTAATTAAACTATCCCTGCATGATTTTTAACACTACTTAATATGTGGTGTAATATCTGGTAGCTAAGATTCAAAAGCTTGTTGGAACTAAACTGTTCAACCTAAAAACTGATATTCATTGTTTAGTCAAACTAAAAATGGATACTCATTGTTAGATTGATAAGATATTCATTGTTTAGTTGTGTACAATATATCATTCCTAAAAAATTATTGACGATGTTTCAAAAAAATCATGAGAATGATAAATCATTTTTTAATAAATGACTGTTTTCTAGAAAAAGTCAAATCATCCAGTCCTACTCTACTAGTAAAGTAAAACCGGATACACATGTAAGCACTAAAGGAAAATTAGAAACGCTAGAATTTAAGTGAAAAAGTAGCTGACATTTCTATTTTAAAGGACAAATTAAGAAGATTATGACCTGAAACAATTGTCCTGGGGCCTAACCAAAATTCCTTACAAGAAATATTGCTTATTAATATGTGTTTTTTTTTTTGAAGAAAATTGCAAAGAATTTTTTTATATCCATATAAAAACTACAATTTTGCACAAAGGATCTTCAAAAATTCTACAAAATATGAAAATAAGGCTTTCCGTGCTTGAAGAAAAAGCGTGCAAAAAATTTTTTATTAGGGCCATAAAACTTTTGTTTAGCTTTGGATGTATAATTGTTTTCTCCTCCTCCACTGCCCTGCCTCCACTGCCATAGCACAGAGGCTATCGAAACAAAACAGAACAGTGCTACTATTAGACAAAATTCTTATTGTTTGTCAGGGTATTAATCTTTAGTAAATAAGTTGGACTAAAAACTATTTTTATGACTCTTATGACCAATAAATAAGGATAGCTTAAAAACAAGAAAACATTAGAGTTCACATAGTAAAACAAACTTATCTTCACAGATGCTGTGAATTAATTAACAACGGTAATTAATATGGTAGGTCTTTCTTCTGAACTAGTAAAGTGTAATTCAGAGTTTGTCTGCTAGAAAACAGAACTAATTTCCTCCCAATGGAAGTACATGGTTGTACGCCACTCTCCCATATGTTTTAATGCTGTTATCAGATATTAAGAGAAATCAAGATCTGAATATAAGAAATTTCAAAACCTAGTACTAATATGTTATGGTTCTTTTAAAGTGTTTCAGAAAAATTTTTAAGCAATTAAAGTTTTTAACTTAAAATTTGCATTTTTGGAATAGTTTTTGTGTCAGTTTCCATACTTATGAAATTGTTCAGAAGTGGAAATGAGATAAACGGAAAAAGAAAAAAAAACTTATCCTACATAATTGCTTAAAATCATATATTTTTTCAACCAAAATTAATTTTAGAAGCAAGACTAACCATTCTTTTAAAGTGATTAAGAAAAAACATTTAATAAAAAAAAAGTTTTTCAACTTAAATTTTGCACTTTTGGAATAGTTTTTATGACAGTTTTACTACTTTTAGTGTCATTTGGAACTAAAAATATAATAAACTAGAAAAAACTTTATCATAATAATGAAATTCATCAATAATAAAACCATAAAATCTTTATCTTTTTCAGCAAAAATTAGTTTTAGGAGCAAAACTAGAATTTTTGAAGACGATTTAGTTAAGTTTAAAAAAAAATGCAGCTTGAAGTTCTTCTAAGTTTAGAACAAGTTTACAACTTTAGAAGAAATTTGTGAAAAAATATCTGTTTTGGAAAGGTAAAAACACCCTTATAAACAACATCAGAGTCCAAATAAATTAAGATATGAAAAGATCAAAATAAATTATAAAAATTTTAAATATATGAACAAATAATTTTAAATCTTTAAATTATTCTCACCATCTTCTTTGTTAATCAAAGACAGGCTGCATATATTTTTAAAATCAGATGCTCTATTTGTAATTTTTATGCACTGATTCCCAATACCATCTTCCTGAGAATCATTTGCATAAAACTTAGTTATCCATACTTCTCCTTTAAATGAACAATAAATTATGCAATCATCCAAAATGATGAAACTCTGAACAGATGAAGGCAGTTGCCAAGATAAAATCCATAGACCATTTACAAGTTGATTCGAATCAGCATCACTGGGCAGTTTTTCAGATGTTACTAAAAGTAATTTACCTTTTTCTCCAATTATAATCATGAAACTTGATCCTAAAAAATAAGCATATAGACTTAATAAAAATTTATCTAGTTAATAATTAAATTTTAAAAACAATAAAGGAGATTACTCAACAGAAAAAAAAACTACAGAATTCTGTCAGAGTATTGTAGACCTTAGTTTAACACTCTGATTGTTTTGAACGTAGAAAGTTGCATTTATGTTATTTTGAGAAGAGTAAAACAGTTTTGTTTTTTCCTGAAATATGTTATCTTGGAAACACTGCATATGGGAGAAACATTGGATAAGTTTTTTAGCAAGGAGGCAGAGGAACACACTCCAAATTATTTTAACTTTTAAATTTAAATGTAAACAAACATTTGAATGTTGACTTTTCAAACAAATCAATTCATAGTTTTCTCGTGATGTCATAATTCTTTATTTAATAATAATTCTTTTATCAATATTTCAAATTATTCTGTGAGAGACACAAATTTTTAGAAAACAGAATAAAATCTTAACAAAAAAATATGCATATTTAATTAATTATCTTTAGAAACTTAGGAAACATTCTTACTGAATCTAGTTTGACTCATCTGCCTAAATTGCATCAATCAAGCTCTCAATTTCCCAAGGCATAATTTTTATAAATTTTCAACTCAATGAAAAAATTGCAATAAAAATAACACAAAATAATATTTTCAGTCCCTGTTGATTTTCTAGAATTTTCCCATCTCAGTAGAAGGAAAAATTATAAATTTTTGAATGCAATCAATCTCAAAACTTCTTAAAAAATCTTCTAAACAAAATTCTAACCTTTTGCTTACAGCTGGTACAACATGTGGAGCGCAGGTGATGGTACAGCATAGTACACCGTAAGCAAAGGGTTAAAACAGCTGATAAAAAAAATTTTTAAAGCAAAGGAGACCTCAAAGTAACATTTTAAAAAGAAATAAGAAAATTTTCAGAAAGGGAGCTTTGATGCAAGCTAAACACTAAAATTTTACAAAGAAAGAGAAATATTTTTTCAAACCTTAAATTTTCTAGATAAAATACCATTTAATGAATTTTTTTTGTCTTTTTACTAACTTTTTGTCAAAACCATTGAACTTCTAATAAACCAATATTTATCTATTTGAAATTTTTGTCCGGACCAGAGCTTCTTTTTTGACATAGCAATCAGAAATATCCCCAATTTCCAGTTTAATTCTTCGTTGTTATTCTATTGAAAAAATTTCTTTATCCAAAATATTAATTTCACGACCTCAGCTAGGTATGCTATCTATTGTTTACAAAGCTCCAACTTAAATAAAACATTAAAAAAAAGCTCACAGATTCAAATGAATATATAAAAATATAAATCAAAAGTAATTACTTATGGATTTTACAATGTTTTCCCTGAAACAAAAGCATAAAATAGGCTCCTCCAGTTTGCACAATTTTTGTAATGAAGATACTTGTTTGAATTCTTTCCTTTGACAGGCCCATGAACACAAAGAATAAAGAATGGTTCCATCTGGTTGTGCTATTAAGACCACATAGTTTGAAAGTGATCTGGTCTTAGAATCACAAATATTTTTCCATAGAGGATGCTTGGAATCAGAAAATAAGACTTCTGGTTTCCCAACTCTTTCTTTGTTACCTTGAAAAATAAATAAAGATATAACACAATTCTTTGATCAAGATGTAACATTGTATTAGCCTAAAATAGATTTTTAAAAAATCACTATAAATACCAGTGCTTAAAAATTAGATTAAATATATTAGTTTAAAACAGATTTTAAAATATCATCATAAATAAGGAGGAACAAAAATTATACTGCCCAGGGTACAACCGAGAATTGTAATATTCCATTTGAAATATTTAAAATATATATTAAGCACCGCTTGAATTTTGACAAAAATCCCCAAGATACTAAACTAGGTTAATAAATATGCGCCAAAAGGGATGAGAAAAAAGGAAAATTGATAATATATAATAAGACCTAAATGTTATAGAATTTAACAATGAAAACAAATAAGAACCAAAGTTAGCTTATTCTCTTTTACTCCTAAAGTTATACTAATTTTTTTTTTTTAAGTTAATCTCATAAAGTTAATCTCATAAAGTTAAAGCTGTGCACAAAAATAGCAAAGATAAAAGTTTATATCATCATTTTAAAAATAAAATATTGAAGAGCATCCACTTGCTGAGTGTTAAATAATGTAATGCTTCTTAGTTAATAATAATGTTCTTAATTTATTTAATTAATATTTATTAATTTACTTCTTTGTTAGCAATGCCTAATACTTCTTTGCTAATTATACTTCTCTGCTAATAATACTTATTCATACTGAAAAAAAAGAGTGTTGATGTAAGCAACTATGTTATCAATTTCCTTTTAGTTTATTAGATTAATTGATTGGTATATTTAAAATGCTTTCATTAATATGCAATTAGAAAAGATGTTAGAACATGTAAAATATTCATTTCAGCATGAATTTTGTTGACTAATAACAATACATGTAAAGTTCTAAGATTTTTTTTATTCAGACAGCCCAGAGGAAATAGTCTAATCAAATAAATAAAAAAGTTGAAATTTTTTTGTTGTGAAGGGCAATTTACAAATTATAATTATAAATTATTACTATTTCAATATACTTTGATATCAATTTTTTTAGCACAAGCACTAGTTTATTTAGGAATTTTATAAAATCAAATGAATTTTTTCTTCTTTGTTAAATAATTTCTTTTAAATAAAATACAAACTTTACTTACTTAAAGTATTTTTAAAAAGTTATTGCAATGAAAACAACATGATTTATTTGAAAATTTCAAAAAATTACTGATAATATTAATAACTATGCAGTATTCTCCTTTAACGTTTTTTTGAAGGGCAGCCCACACTGCTTGCCCTTTCATCCCAATAAATGTGTCCTCTTTGCCCTTCTTGTTAAGGTAAGCATCCATCCCTTACAAACACTGCCTTTTTATTCAAATTCCATTTTTAAAAAAAATTTGTTCTGTGTTCTTAAATAAACAATAAATACATATTGCTAAAATTATCTTATGTTTATATGTTTAATTACTATTACAAATATTTACTCTGTTAGAATTATTCTCATAGGTTAAAAATAAAAATTGTTTTTGGATACGTTAAAAATTGTTTAACATAAAATTCACTTATATTACACATTTTGATAAATTTTTTCAATGTTAAGTATACAAAACTCAAAGCGCCCTACTCCTTTTTATTCCTAAGAACTATGAACTATGGTGGAAATATTAAGCTCTTAGAATTTACTCCATATCTGGAAAATGCTATGTTAAATGTCTCACCTTTTCTTACTAATGTTTCTAAATAATTTAGATGTTTTACTAAAGTATTACTTTATTCTCTTTAATCATGAGTTATGTATAAATCTTAACAATTAACAGGCATTTTAAGACTTTTGTTCTTCTCCCCCTCTTATGCCTGAAAAAAAAATATTTCTAATTGCAAAAATCAGTAAGAATTAAACCTTGTTCCCTCAGCAAACAATACAATTCAATTCTATCTTCCTTCTAATCTCTTTAAATAGTTTTTAAAAATCAGATACACAATACTTAAGTATAATAATAATTAAATATACATACTTCCCCACAATGCATTTTCACTTGAATATGATGAAGGAAAGCTCAAAAGTTTAATACATTCCAAATTATTCCGTGTAGAAGTAGAACTGTTAATGACTAAGACAATTTGCCATGAAGATAGCTCTGTATTTTCATGACATACTAAAATACTATTCTCAATTAAATCACACTTGAAGCAGTAAAAGTTCTTTTGGAAAATGTGCTCTTGAAAACTGTTTGCACTCACGAGTGTTTCAAAGCCATAAAAAGGATATTCTCTTTTCATAGATGGTTCCATGCAATCATCAGTTTGAACGGAATTCTTATTCTCAAAAACGTTCCTATGGGGGGGGGGGGAATATTATTTAGTCTTTTATTTAACTACACTTTGCTAATTTGCGCAAATATTTTTGGTAGAAAATAGATTAAACTTAAGAAAGCTCTTTAAGGAAGAAAGAAAAAAAACTAAACTAAGCAACATGAGAATTAGAAACGAATTAAAACATACAAAAAACTAGCATCTACTATAAAAGCAGTTTTAAAAAATATTATTTTCAAAATATAATGCCAGTTTAAAAACAACTTATTAAATTTAAGTATTAGAAGTTGTGCCAATTTAAAGATAAATAGACATTCAATTGAGGAACAATTTAATTTTTAAAACAAACATTTAAATCTGAATTTTTACCGAATAGACAAAAGGCAGTTATTTCCTATAGCCCAGACATCATCATTAGTTGAAGTTATATCCAAAAGAGGTACACAAAAGCGTAATGTTTGCTACAACAGGATAAAAAAATTATGAGTGTGAATATTTGTACCACAATTTAACAATAAATAAATTATTAAATTTAACAAACATTAAATATCAATGTTAAAGAACTCAAGGCTCATGATTAAAGTAATAGTCACACAACTGTGACTTTTTAAATCTAAAATTACAATTAACTAACAGAAGAGATATAAAGATAATTCTGTTAAAATTACAGTTAACAGAGGAGATGACAGGTATAGTGCGGCCTTAAGGAGAACTCCTCCAGACTGAAAGTCTGGGGCTGTCTGCTGCTATGGTAACAAGCGAGAGCACATTTCTAATGGGAGTGAAATGGAGGAAAGAAGGTGTCGATTGGTTTACTCATGACGACCTATAGCTCAGATTAAGACAAAACTATTCACCCCACAGCCCTATTCGAAGTGACCTTTCCTCGTAACCATAGTACCAGCCACAACGCGAGACGGGTGTCTGGAGGAGTTCTCCTGTCAGCTGCACTATAGGTAGGTACTTTATTTAGATCGTATTAAAGCTGCACAATATTGGAGATGGTCTTTGAAACATGAGATAACAAGATACAAAGCTGAAATTAATGAATCAAGCTATGATTTGATAATAAAAAAGAAAAAAAGATAAGAACAAATTAATAATTATTATGTTAAATCATTAAGGTTATGTTTATGTAAACACTTTTACATAAATCTGAAAATATAGAAATTAAAACAAGCTAACAAGTTGAATAGTTTCATTAAAGTGCATTTTGTGGCTTGTAATGATGAAATCCTAATGTATTAATACAGGCTAAGCAAAATTTAAAAAACTCTCACTAACACCACAATGCTGTCATTCTTATTTAACAATCGTAAAATGCTTTTATTTACTTACTTTTAAAATGAAAAAAAGAATTAATTCAGAAGCTAAGATATAGTAATACAATATATATAGCAAACCAAAGTGCTTATACTGCTTAATCATACTAGTAAATAACACCTACTAGTTATTATACTATAATTATAGTTATTATACTATTATATTATTATTCTATTGAACAATCGCATACCTCTGCCTAAAACAAACATACGAAAACAATAACATTATTATTCTATTATTATACGATTATAATATTAGTTATTATACAGTACAGAACCCGTTATCCGCAAATAAAAAAACCGAAAAACCCGAACGAAATTCGACAAATTTTCCCGCTATTTAAAAAAAAAAATATTTTTATTCATAAGATTTTAGGATTTTTCTTTCTTTTTTGAAAGATGTTTACCTTACCATCATTTTAGAAATAAACATTAGTGTATTACTTCATCGTTTTTTCTTCTTTTTAAGATTATTTCTAAATATTTTTCTAATTTTAGTTGGGTTTAACAATAAAAAAACCGCTTTTTGTAGCGATTCAGAAAACCGGAAGAATCAGTCATCCGGAATAGCGATGGTCCCGATCGTTCCGGATAATCGGTTCCCTACTGTACTAGTAAATGACTTCCAAAGGTTCAAAAATCCACTGTGTGCAGTATATTAGAATAAGACAATGACAAATGGAAGAATTAAGAAAAGTAATCCCGTAACTAAGACTTCGCGATTATTAAGAGGCAGGCACCAATGTGAAAATTTACCCATGGGAGAATTATTATAACAAACACTTATAACTTTAACTATTAGATAACTTAAAACTTTATGTTTAGTTTAAAAAACATTATAATCGTAGAAGAAATTTGAAATAAACAACACAAATTTTAAAAAAATAGAGTTAAAAAAAATCAATAAAAAATAGTTACCTGAAAATGTAAAAATGTAGCCAGTGATGAATTATGAATATTTTCTTTTGAACTATGTTCGGAACTCAAAATTGGCTTTTTATCAAAAAGTTTATAGCAAGTAATCTGACTCGTACTAGCGAAGAAAACATATAAAAATTTATTTGAGTGAAAATGAGGGTGTGCAATTAATTTAAGAGAAGTAAATGAAGCCCCAAATGAATTCAAAGTCCCCAAATTATTAACAGCTTCAATATCAAAATACGAATCCATTTTATAATAAAGGGGTAATATTCATTAAATATTTAAAAGCAAGAAAATATCAATCATAAAAACATAAATTTCCTCTAGAAAATTAAAGCTATAATGTTCAACAGACATGTTTCACTTCTAAACACTCGCGCCAATTTTCTTCAATTTGTTTATTATTCAGGATGGGTAGGAAGATAGGTCGTAAGGAATATATCCTAAAAATTATTTTAGCTTATAGCTTACTAAATAGTATACTACATATCATTTAAGCTTCTAGCTTACTTTGTTTTTTCAATAAAAATAGTGCAGTTAAATGATATTTGGTCAATTTAGGAATTGGTAACTGGGCGGAGTGAGCTTGACGCTAGCTTTTATCCATCAATCTTCTTATAACCCTATATTGATTGTGTGACCAAACTTTTTCGCCAAAGCAATTGGCGTTGTTTAAACAAAAGCTATTGTTAGAGGAAGCCATTTTCTGTATTTGGCTGCGCGGGATTTCATATTTTATCATCATGAAAGTTTTAATTACAGGTAATTCTTATTAATTAAAGATTTATAATATTAGTGTACGTTTCATAGCAGTATATAAAAAAATTACATGAAATTTTTAAAAAGATTAATGAATTTTATTAAATATCTGTGAATACCACGCGTTAGATTTTAAAGTAAATAGTTTGTAAAATGTATGTATTTTAAGAAAATCGTTATAAAAATTCATTTATCAAAGTTTTTCTCTGCTTCCTTAGAAATCCTTTGTTTGATCTGCCGAAATTGTGTGAAGCAGTTTAGTAATGAAATTTCATTTAGTTGAATTACTTGATTTATGTTTATTTTAGTGACATAATACAGAGGTATCTTTTTTTTCTATGAAATATATTGCTAATTAAAATTTATTTTATATAGAAAGATTAATATTGAATTTTCTTAAAAATAGTGAAGAGGGTTTTGATCATGTCTAAAATAATTTGTTTCAATTTTATTGTAAACTAATCTAAAAA